>NC_083603.1:33249747-33553865 GCF_029168945.1 Cannabis sativa
ATGTGACAAGTGCCAAAGATTCTTGAAGATCCCTACAGCTCCACTCAATGAGCTCACGAAGATGCAGTTTCCTTTGCCCTTTGTTGTATGGGGAATAGACCTAATTGGTCAATTTCCAAAGGGAAAAGGAGGGGTGCAGTATGCTGTAGTCATTATTGACTACTTTACCAAGTGGGAAGAAGTTGAACCCCTAGCGACAATAACTTCTAAGAAAGTCCTAGACTTTGTTGTCAAGAACATCATATGTCAGTTTGGACTATCATAGAAGATTGTGTCAAACAACAGAACAGAGTTTGACAGTCACATGTTCACTAACTTCTGCAACTAGCATGACATCATTAAAAGCTTCTCTACCGTGCCTCATCTTAAACAAATGAGCAGGTAGATACTTGAATAATGCCCTCAAGGAATCTTTGAAGAAGCACCTTGATGAGGCAAAAGGAAATTGGCCAGAATTACTTCAAGAGGTCCTCTAGTTGCATAGGACTGCATAGAAGATGGCCACTAGGCAAACTCCAATCGCTTTAACTTATGGCTATGAATCAATGTTGCCTGTAGAGCTAGTGCCACCATCTCACAGGAGGATAACCTATGACCAAGATGTAAACAACATCTTCCTAACAGAATCCCTTGACGAAGTAGAAGAAACAAGAGACCAAGCAACCCTAAAGTTGAAGGCCTACCAGCAAAAGGTTGCAAGGCACTTCAAAAAACTAGTCAAGGAAAGGAAATTCTTCATAGGAGACCTAATGTTCCAAAGAGTGTTTTTGAACACCAAAGATCCTACAGCAGGAGTGTTTGGACCTAACTGGGAAGGCCCTTACCAAGTTATAGAGATGACAAGTAAGAGATCCTACAAGCTTGGTAGGTACCACAAGAACATGGAGCTGGTTCTCCTACCAAGATATTAGAATGGAAAGCACCTCCAGAAGTACTACTAGTGACCAACTTGTATGAACACTACTCTTCAGTAGTAGTTCTATTAACTAATTAATAAGAGTTAGTTAAAAAAAAAAAAAAAAGCCAAGTACTCATCGCTCTTCAGCGATGGCCTTTGCCTGGCATGTCAAGCAAGGGTAGCCACTTGACATCTTTAAGTGGACTTCTTATTTTGTAAGCTTGTAAAATCAATTAATGTCAGTTGCATAGCAACAAAGACTCATCAATGAATAAAAATAGTGTTCCAATTCAAATATAATGTGTCTAACCCACTTGCTAACAAGATAACTTCTTAAAGTTGTTCTTTTTTCAGCTCCACATGTGTACACCCAGTAGCGCCCCAAGGAAATTTTCAGGCAAGATCTACAAAACATGGTGACTTGCAAGTGACTAAGAGATTGTAAGTCTGCATGCTCACTTAGGGGGCACCTACATCGTACAAGGAATCAAACTAGCACAGAGAACATATGCAGAGAAAATTAAGGCTTAGCGAATAATCTTAAATCTTACTGCTAAGTCACTGCACGCATACTTCAGCTTGGCATAAAGAAAAGTAAATATATATACTTACATGTTAACAAAATAAGAAGATAGCTAGGATTAAAGACCGCCTGGTCGGTCACATATCTATAATAAAAGGCTTTAAGGCTAGACAAAAGTAGTGTTAAAAATAGAGTGCCTATAGGCCAAAAGCAAGAACACGAAAACCCTATGGCAAAAAATAAGTAGTGTTCGAAAGTAAAAGGCCAATAGGCCATACAAGAACATGAAACTAAATATGTCTACTAATATGAAATAAAATCATTAATGTAAGATACTAACAAAATGTGTCTAATCATGTGCAGGCGCAGGTGGAGTCGAGTCGGGAGTTGTAGCATCTGGATCACCAAGGAGCTGGCTAGCCAGCCATATGATCAGCAACCTAGTCGATCGCCACCTCCATTGGCTGGCCAACCATTGCCTCATCAAGGTGGCCCAACGACAACTCCTTCGGATGGACGATAGTCAGGCAAACCTGGTATGTATGCATCCTACTCTCGTAGAGTTCTCTCCCTTGAGCAATTATTCTTTCAAGGAAAGAAGATCCCATGTAAGAGAGGTCGACATTGGGGTTACATAAATAAAGCTCATACAAGACCTCTTAGAACAAGCCAACATACTCATCAATATGGCTTGCTTGCCATTAAGAGCATGTTGTAGCACTTGGTCACCAACTTAGAGGCCTCAGCAGCAAGGATGGTGTTTTCTTAATTTTTGATACCATGCATGAGCTACAGATTGTTGATCAAATCCTGGTTCTTTTGCACAAGAGCCTAATTGATATGGGCATCCCTCTTTGCTTGAAGCTCGACCTCTTTGGCCTTAAGCTTCTCTCGGTGAGTGCCAGAGGAGCCTTTGGCCCTACCATGGGTAAGGCTAAACTTTAACATGGCTTGAAATCAAAAGAAAAAACCTATTTAGTGCCAGAAGAAGACCTAGCCAGCTAGGCCCTGAGTGGTGCACTTCTAAATGACCAACCTCTCAATATTACAGCCCTAGTCAGCCAACCTTCCAGTGTTCCATACTTGACCGACCAACCTTTACTAGTGCAACAATTTGAGTAAAATAAAATATGAAACTTATCGAAGTCAAGTTCTGGATACTGTTTGACGTCAGACACTCCAGCTCATCATCCTTGAGCTCCTGAAGCTCCCCATCAATGATGGGTGGAGTCTTGCCAATGCGACTATGAGCAGCCTCATCAACTCTTTATCCGGTGGCTAAGCATGCTCCATGGTCAGACTTTTGGGCACCCTTGCACAAAGACTGATGTGGAGGTGGAGTCTTCCTCAATGGAGGATTAACAATCATTGACTAACCAACCAGTGTAGGCCCTTAAGGAGGGGGAGATATTAAGGACACTGTAGCATCATTAGACCGGGTGGTCTGTGCCGCCTTGGTCTTAGGAAAACCTCAAGAGGCTCAACCCAAAGGCTCTCCAACAAGATCTCTCAGTCTGGAAACTATATTTGTAAAAAGAAAGTAACAAAGTTAGAATACAAGTTATAAGTATTTAATGCAAGGAAAAGTAAAAAGTTGGCATTATCAACTATCAACTATCAACTACCATCACCCTCAGAGGAAGAATCATCTGAACTTTTAGCAGCAGCCTTGCCCTTCCCTCTAGAAGTAGGCAAGGGGCGAGTAGGCCTAGCAAATTCTTGGTCTCCAAGCCTAATCGATAAAGTGGCCTTGCCAGTAGTGCCTTCATGAGCCAAGCGTTGGTGAAGGGCAATCTCTTTTCTCCCCATAGTCCTCGCAATCTTAGAGAGGGGGATATCGACATCCATATTAGGAGTACGCCCACCTCCTAGGTAAGTCTCCTCTACCACTGGGCCTTGTCTTAGCCTCCAGACAAGCCCTCAGCTCCCTTAATGCCAGATTCTAGAGGGTCTAGACCATACCTCCAAAAGTTGGACTCACAAGCCAACCTCAATATATTCCTTCTATCAACAAGGATGGATAGGATATAATTGGGTCTATTTCACATCCAGAGTATGGGGATGGAGCGTGCGTAGGTCGACACCCTCTAGAAGAGGTGGTGGACCTACGGGATATCCCAAATAATGAAATAATCCCTGGCGTATCCTCCCACATTTGATAAAGTCAAGCTATTGGTTTGGCTCAACCATTGATAAGCTATCTAGCTGAAGTAAAAGTATCCGGTCTGTTATGCTTTGGAATGGATTTTTGCTCACAAAAGTACCCTATCTTGTAGTGGGAGGGCTGAGGCCAACCTAACTCAGCATAAAGAACGAACACCGCCAAAAGGTACTTCAAACCTTTTTGGTGATCTGAGTTAGACACACCCTAAAGTATATGGCGATGTCTCTGAAATAAGGACGTATTGGCAACCCCAGTCCATGCTTTATATGGAGCTCTGACCATGCCATCTAGTTGAAGGCCAACCGATGTCCTTGCTAGTTTCTCAAATGCCTGTCACATCGGTCATCTCCCATCAGCCCACTTTCGTTGATCTTGTCAAGTGTCGGGTGGTGATAGAGGATGGGGGAGAGATCCACCAGTTCTGCTGCTCTCCATAATCAAGGACTTGAGGCTTTGCATCCTCCTCTAAAACGTGGTTAACTCCAACCTCAGAAAGATGACCAAGGCTATTCAAAGGCCATCTATCCTCTTCATATGAATCCAAGAAGCTTTTGAGGAAAAGAGGGTAATTCTTGTACTGCCTCCTCCTAACAAGCATGACCTTCTCGATCGTAGACTCACTATTCAAGCTCCTCTCATCTTGATCAGCCACGGGCTCAGCCACAGGTGCCTCAACCTGGCCAACCCTTGGCTCTCTATCATCTAGAGGCTATGCAACATCCCCAGTAATACCTACTCTCCCTCTAGTCGCTAGCCTGGCGATATGAGGGTCATAAAGTGGTTCCCTACGACATGTATGCATGACCTTCAACATAATGAACCACCACTAACCTCGAGATAACTCAAGGAGTTGCTAGAAGAATGAACTAGACACTAGTCCATGAAGGGAAGACCAAGTAAATATTCATTGATGCGGTTGTCACCTCCCCTAGTAGTCACTCAAAATCATCTTGACACAAAAAACAAGGGGATGTGAGAAACCTAAAAAAGAGACAAGGTTTAGACAAGGCTCTAGTCAACTGTACCCGAGGGTACTTGCCAAAAAATTTCATCGTACAAGGCTGGGTATCAGTGAAGTACAATTTTAGGTGTAACAACTTGGACAAATGTTGAGTCTTAAGTTGAGCATTTGACTACGATAGACTCACCATTAAGTGTGATACAGAGTTTCTAAGGGAAACACATATGAGACTAAGGTTGTATATGCCCATAAGGCCGTGAGAGGATTTTTTTTGAGGTCAAAAGAGGATAAAAAACTAGACACTTGCTTGGGACCAACACCTAAGCTTGTTAGGGTCCCAAAGATTTGAGAGGGATAGCCAGGGTCCCATGACGAACTGGCCAGGGTCACAAGACCCAGGCATGAATCGGCCAGCTTCCTAGAGTGAAACCCTAGAACCAGCCAGCCCCATGAAAAAATCCTAGGGCCAGCTAGATCTTAAACAAGACTCCTAAGGCCGACTATGGATAGTTTTTGGATCAAAATGTGTGTTTTTCAAAATTAGAACGTGTTCTTCATGTTCTTCGTGACTCAAAGAGTCAAGTCTTAAAATGAAGGCCAAAATTAAATCTTTTTCATCAAGAAATCACACGTTATGCATTCTAAAACTATCATGTAGATCAAAATACCAAAGAGAATACAATCTAACATGAGAATCAAAGAATCTTTACGGCATGGAAAGCTTGAACACAATACCGGAAAATCTAAGAAAACAAGTAGATAACGGATTGGAAAGCTTACTCACTAGTAAAAACTTTTTAGGAAGATGGTGGAAAGCTTATATCGTCGAAACAAAGTGACAATATCAGGTGTTGGAGGACTAAGGTGAGTCGGCCTCAATGGGAAGTGAAGAGCTTTCTTTGTTTCCTTTTTTTGAAGAGAGAGAATGAGAAGTGTGGAATGAGAATTAGTTACACCAATAAGTTATATAGCTTCTTGTGTGTCCCTCTCTCATTTACCATGGAGCATGCAAAAACTAATATGCAGAATATTATAAAATTTCTACTAAGGAATGTGATCAGAAAAGCAAGAAAAAATGTTTCATACTGAATATGTTACAAAAACTTCCTTGTTAAGGCTCCATTTGTCCAAACTAAAGCTGGAAAGTCCCTATCCATACATATGCCTCCATAGGGACTTGGGGGAAAATGTGATCCCAATTTTTGAACACATGACGTGGCATGTCCACGTCGGCAAGATTAATGTCACGTGGAGTAAAACTTGTCAAAAAGAAGGCCAATTCATCGTACAAAATGTATCAGTTGACAGGAAGTCTGAATACTTTAGCAGGATAAAGAGATAACGAAGTGGCCACCTTAAGGGGTCTGGCTGGACCCCCCTAGCTAGCCCTATGGCCAGGATAGGCCGACTCACCTCTAGCAACGAAAAGGCCAACCATCCTACATCTTGGCAGGCACTTAGCCGACCAGCTTACACCCTTGCAGGCACTTTGTGTGCAACCTTGATCCTAGCAGGTACTTTGTGCACAGCTTGCATCTTGGACAGCAAATTGGGCTTCAACCACCCACGAAAATAGGGGATAAATATCAGTTATTTACCTATTCTTGGAGATTAATTAACATATTAATTGTTTATTGTTTTATTATGTAACAAATATGTTATATTTCCTATTTTTAAGGGATATTAACCTATTATTCTCTTGTAATCTCTCCTATATAAAGAGCATCAACCTAAACCTAATTTCCCTAAGTCTCAAGCATTCTAAGCTCTCAAGCTCTAACTTTGAAACCCTAACTCTCTCTCTCCCTCTCTTTTACACCCCACAGGCATTGTCGAAGAGACTAAGTCTCCTTCATCTCTCTCACTTGTGATTTGCCTATTGATTCTTACTAATGTAATCTTAAGAGAGCCACTTCGAAATCCACAAGAGGTGTTATCTGAGTGGTATTATCTTTAGTATTAACACGACCAAAAAGGGAGTATGTCATTACCCGCTAACTAATGGGGGTCACTCTATAAAAATAATGTGTCCCTTTACTTTCTTGTTCTTATTGTGTTCATGTGGTGATATCAATCATAAATATGACTCTGCTATTGGTTGGCCAAAATTCAGGTCAACAGAGATAATACCATTCAGATAACAAGTATTGTGGATTCTATAGTGGCTCACTTAAGATTACACTAGTGAGAATCAAGAATCAAATCTCAAGTGAGATGAGGCAGACCTAGTCTCTTCTACACTACTAAGGTCATGTAGTAGAGAGATTAGGTTTAGTTTAGTGCTCTTTGTTGGAATAATTTTACCAGGGTCTAGATTTACTACCATGTATGTTAACATCCTAAATATGAATTTGTAAAACAATGTAATTTAAACACATATAAAGTTTGAGAAACCTTACAGTGGAAGCCGCGAAATTAAATGACTCCTTCCACTCTGATCTCTAACCCTTGTATCCTTTTTGTAGCAGAGTATCACAAAGATCTGAGCCCGAAACTCCTTCCTTGTGTTTGGATTCTTCACAGTCTTACATACTATGATTGAAGACCAAGTTGATGTGTGTGGGCACTTACTCAATCACTAATGGCTGAATAATATTTATGAAGAAAGGCTTAGTGTTTTTCAAAATTGAAGAGGAAGAAGAAGAAGGAAGAGGTCTCATCAGAAGCTAGGTTATTAGCTTTGGAGGCATTCGTCTGGATGAAGAGACCATAGCCTTCCTTTTATACTATCTTCAATAGGGTTAGGGTTGAATTATATGGATTAAAAAAGAATAAAATATTGGGCAAAAATAACTTGTTGGCCGTACACTTCAAAGGGCTAATCTCTAGTTACAATTTTGCCACTTTATTTCAACTACTTATTCTTCTTTTCAATAATACCGTATTTTCCAATTCAAACCTATAAATGCCAAAAATATTTATTTAATAATTAAAATAATTATCAAATAAAGTTATCATTTATAATATTTATTAATTAGACACCATAAAGTCTCTTAATTAACAAATAAACCCCAAAACACAATTTCTTCACAATCAAGCCATAACATAGTGAAAAAATTTATAAACTAGACATAGTCTAATTTAGAATTATAATTGATTAATTAAAATCAATTAACTGAGTCTTACAAGCAGTTTGTCTCAACTAGTATGGGGACCATGGGCCTATATAACCAAGCTTCCAATAAGCAGACCTAGAATTTACCAAGTAAATTCACTAACTTATTAATTCCTCATTGCATCCACCATAGAACTTGGAATTGCACTCTCAGTTACATAGAACGCTCTATATGTTCCACGATATAGATACGCTATTAATTATCCATTGTTATAATCCCAATAATCAATGATCCTCTATAGATGATCTACATTGCATAGGGATAAAATTACTGTTACACCCTTTCAATGTATTTTGTCCTTAAAACACTTGGCCACCTATAAATCATATTTTAGTGAAATAATATAATCACTAAAATGAGATCTCAATCATTTATCTCTATTCAGCCAAGCTCAAAGGAAATCATCGTTTCACTTCTAAATACCTATAGAAGTTATAGATTCTATATCTATGTTTAGCGCTCCCACTCAATTTTAGTTTCATGTTCCCAAAATGTACGTATCATCCTGACCAAAAAGTAGGCTTAACTAACAAATCAAAGAACACAAATAACACTCTTGAGATCGAACCTAATCATGTCAGGATTAAGATCATTTGATCTAGGATCAAGTAGGTGATATTGAATTGAATAGATATTACGGTAAATTTATCATATCTAATCCAAGTTCAATATCTGTCCCCTCCAATGTATACTCCATACATCCAATACTAGTAAACTTCACCAATGCCCTGGAAAAGATATAACACTTATCCAAGGTGTAAGTATACCTATCGCTGATTATCATGCCAGTCTAAATCCAGTGAACTGACAAATCAGGGAATTAAACTTTTGAACATATAATCATGATTATATTCCACTGTGTTGTCAACACTATAATCATGAACAAATACATATGTCCTGGACTTAATAGAATTTATACATTAAATACAATCATGAAATAAATCATGTGAACCATGCAACATAAAATACAATTTCTGATCTTTATTAATTAGTAAATCTGATTATATCAAAATGGGTTTTATTTAGGGCACAAAACCCAACACTCTTTATATAGGAGAGCTTACAAGAGATGATAGGTTGATATCTGATAAAATGAGGAGATATCACCTATTTGCACACATAGAAATAATTAAAAAAATAAAATGTTATTTAGTCCCCAAGAATAGGTAAATAATTGAAGTTTATCTCCTATTTTTTTGGGTTGTTCAAGCCCAATATGTAACCAAAAGTGTTGTCCAGGCTAAAAGCTGCAAAGGCACAAAAAGTGCCTGCTAGGGCCAAAGCTAGCTGACCATTCCTTTGCTAGAGGCTGGCGAGCTTATGCTTGCAGTAGGGCCAGCCAGGGGGTTTGGCCAAACCCCTTATGTTGGTAAATTCATTATCTCTTTTTCCCGCTTAAGTATTTGGACTCCTTGTCAACTAATATGTTGTGCATGATGACTTGGCCTTCTTGTTGACAAGTTGTACTCCATGTGGCATCAATCTTGTCCATGTGGACATGCCACATCATGTGAGAAAAAATTAGGATAACATTTACCCCTCAAGTCCCTATGCGGACGCCTATTTAGATAGGACTTTCCAACTTCAGTTTTGGTTGTTGGAGCCTTAACCAAGCAGGTTTTATAATAACTTTAGTTATGAAATATTTTCTCTTATTTGGCTACTCAGGTTCCCTAATAGGGAACAAATAATATTCTGCATGGTTGTTTTTACAGGTTGCATGTTTATTTGCTGCATGTTAAATGAGATGGGCCCACCAAAAACTGTATAAGGTTACTTAGTGAAACATATTCTCATTCCACACATTATATTCTCTCTCTTCAAATAAAAAATAAGAGGAGCTCTTCACTTCCCCTTTGAGGCTAATGCACCCAAGTCCTTTGACACCCGAGATTCTCGCTTTGTCTCGATGATCCAAGCTTCCACCGGCTTACTTGATGACTTCAATAGTGCATAAACAATTAAATCTCATTCTCTATTTGTTTTTTTGGATTTTCCATTGTTGTGTTCAAGCTTTTCCATGTTTCATACATTCTTGAAAACCATGTTAAATGAATTCTTTTTGGTATTTTGATTCACATGATAGTTTTAGGATGCATAATGTGTGATTTCTTGATGAAAAAGATTCAATTTTGACCTTTGTTGTGATTCTTGACTCTTTGAGTCACAAAGAACACATTTGAGTTTTAAAAAAACACACTTTGATCCAAACACACCTTGGCAGCCCTAGGGGTAGTGTTCAAGACCCGACTGGCTCTAGGGTTTTGTCATGGGGGTTGGCCGGCTCTAGAGTTTACCCTAGTAAGCTAGCCAGTTCATGCTTGGGTCTTGTGACCCTGGCTAGTTCTTGCAAGGCACATGGGACCCTAGCCAGCCCACTCAATGCTTTGGGACCCTAGCTGGCCTAGGGCTTTGGTCCCAAGTGGGTGGCCAGTTTTCTATCCTCTTTTGACCTCGGTAAGAATCCTGTCGTGGCCTTGTGAGCCTATACAACCTTTGTCTCATACGTGGTTCTCTTAGAAACTCTGTTTGACACTTCATGGTGAGTCTATTATAGTCGAATGCTCACCTTAAGACTCAATATTTGTCAAAGTTGTTACACTTGACACCATACTTTGCTGATACCTAGCCTTGTACTATGAAATTATCTGGGAAGTACCCTTCGATATAGCTGACAAGAGTCTTGTCTAAACCTTATCGCATTTTAAGGTTGCTCACCTCCCCTTGTCTTTTGTGTGCAGATGATCCTGAGAGAATATTAGGAAGGTGACTGCATTATTGACAAAGATTTACTTGGTCTTCTCTTTGAGGACCAGTATCTAGTTGATTCCTCTAGCAGCTCCTCGAGTAATCTCGAGGTTTGTGGTGGTTCTCTAGAACTTGAGGTCCAGCATCACCGTCATTCAAAGCACATAGGCAATAAGTTTTATAGCTGGTTCATATGGGAGTTGAGCCTCGACTGGAGGTAGTTTCTTCCTGGTTCATGTACTTACATTGTTTAGGATGATATGCCCAACACTTTGCCTATTGCTTGGGTAATTTCTCCATTGAGAGTTCTTCCTACCACAGAGATCGTGATTACTATTGCTAGACACTGGAGGTCCATTATGGAACCAAGAAGACGTGTCACAGGGCACCACCTTATGACATTCACATTGCTATGCTAGTGACTAGAGGGAGAGTAGGCATTGTTGAGGAGGTTGCACAACCTCAGTATGATAGAGAGCCAGGGGCCAACCAAGCTAAGAAACCTGTGGCTGGGTGACCCGGGGATGACCAAGATGAAGAGAACTCAGATAGTGCATCTGAGATTGAGGATGTTGTGCTTTCCAGGAGGCAATACAAGACTTGTGTTGTATTCCCCAACAACCCCTTGTGTTTTTATGATGAGGTCAGATGGCCTTTGAATAGCCTTGGTCCTCTTTTTAAGGTTAGGGTAGACCATGTTTTAGAGGAGGCTACAGCACCCCGAGTACTTGATCATGGGGACTAGAAGATCTAGTGGATATCTCCCCCATCCTCTATTTCCACCTAGAACCTTAACAAGATCAATGCAGGACGGCTAATGGGGGATGTCAAGTGGGGTATGCCTTTAAGAGACCAACGAGCACATTAGTTGGCCTTCAAATGGATGGCCTGGTCAGAGCGCCACAAAGAGCAGGGAGTACTGCTGCCCCTGCACCCTTACTTTAGAGATATAGCCATGTACTTCAGGGTGTGTTTGGATCAGATCACCCCAAAAGGTATAAAGTACCTTTCGATGATGTCATTCTTTATGCAGATTTAGGCTGGCCTCAGCCCCCCCTCCCTATGAGATTGGGTACTATCTTAAGCTAAAATTCATTTCGAGGAAGAACAAGACTACATACTTCTTCTTCAGTTAACTTGGTTATCAGTGGTTAGGTAACACCAACAGCATAACTTTGTCAAAAGTGGGAGGATACACCAACACTTATTTCATTGCCTGGGATATCCCATAGGTCCACCACAACTTCTAGAGGGTGCAAAACTACTCACGCTCCATACTTACTTTTGAGATGAGAGATAGAGAAAATTATATCCTATTTCTCCCTATTTAGAGGAGAAATATATTGAGGTTTGCTTGCGAGGCCAACTTTTGGATGTATGGTCAGTACCCTCCCGAGTTTGGTGTTGAGGGCCCATCTGGAGGCCCATATTATGTCCCGATAGTAGAGGTGACTTGCCTAAGAGGTGGGCATACACCTAATTTGGATGATGACATCCCCCTCTCCAGGCTTGCGAGGACCCTAGAGAAGAGAGAGAATTCCCTCTGCCAGCGCTTGGCATGAGGAGGCACCGCCGGTGACACTATTCTATTGATTAGGCCTAGAGGCCAAGGATTTTTTAGGCCTACTTAACCCCTTCCTACTTCTAGAGGCAATGGGAAGGCTACTGTTAGTGATAGTAGTACAGATGATTCCTCGTCTGAGGATGATGGTAGTTGATAGTACCATCTTTTTGCTTTTTATCGCATTAAATACTTGTTACTTGTATTCTGACTTTGTTGCTTTCTTTTAGTAAATATGGCTTGCAGATTAAGGGATCTCTCTGAAGAGCCTTCTAGTGGAGCTTATTCAGGTCGTCCCAAGGCCAAGTTGGCCTGAAGTACAAGGTCTAGTGATGCCACAAGGTCCCCACTGCTTCCCCCTCCTCTAGGGCCTACTCTAGCTAGTCAGCCAATGATCATAGATCCTCCCACAAGGAGGACTTCATCCCCATGCCGATAATAAGGCAAGGGGGCCCAAAAGTCTTGCCAAGAGCTTATTTAGCCACTGGATAGAGGATTGTTGAGGCTGCCCATAGTTACATTAGCAAAATTCTACCCATCATTGATAGGGAGCTTAAGGAGCTAGAGGATGAGGAGCTGCAGTGTTTGACGTCCAGCAGGCTTCAAGACTTGACATTTATGAGTTGTATATTTGATTTTACTGGAATTGTTGCACTGATAGGGGTTGGCTAGCCAGATATGAATCACTAGGAGGTTGGCCAGCCAAGGTTGCATTAATGAGAAGTTGGCTGACCAGGTCTTTTTCTGTCACTAACTTACTTTTTTCTTTTAATTTTTGGCCATGTTAAAGTTCAGCCTTACCCATGGTAGAGCAAAGGGCTAATCTGGTGCTCACTGAGAGAAATTGAAGGCCAAGGAGACTAAGCTTTAGACGGAGAGGGATGCACATACCCAGACACGGGCTCATCTTAAAAAGACCCAAGATTTGAACAATGGCCTAGAGCACTTGCATGGTATTAGGAACCAAAAGGTGACCAACCATGCTACAAGGGCCTCTAGGTTGGAGGTGGAGCTTGGGAACAAGGACTAGGTGTTGCAACTTTCTCTTGATGGCCAACAAGCCATCAAGGATTAGTATGTTAGCTTGTCCTCCAATGTCTTATACGAGATTAATCTATATAACCCCAAGGTTGACCTCTCCTACATGGGATCTTCTTTCCATGAAAGAACACTTGTTCAAGGGAGGGAGCTCTACAAAGCAGGATGTGGACAAACCAGGTTGACCAGCCTGTTATCCATCCTGAGGGGTCCTCATCAAGCTATCTTGATGAGGCTATAGCTAGCCAGCCTATGGAGGAGGTGGCTGGCCAGCCTGCTGATCACATGGTCGTCTAGTCTGTAGAGGCTATGGCTGGCCAGCTCCTTGGCAATCCGGAGGCTACAGCTCTCAGCTCGACTCCCCTTGCACTTGCACATGAGTAGACACATTTTATTAGTATCTTATGTTTATGATTTTATTTCATATTAGTTTCAGTTTCATGTTCGTGTATGGCCCGTTGGCCCTTTACTTTTGAACATTACTTATTTTTGGCCTTAAGGCTTTCATGTTGTTGCCTTTGGCCTATATGCCCTTTGTTTTTGAACACTACTTTTGTTTAGCCTTAAAGCCTTTTACTATGGGCATATGATCGACCAAGCGGTCTTTTAATCCTTGTTATCTTCTTATTCTTAGACATATAAGTATCCAGATTTACTTTTTTATGTCAAGTAAAGTATGCCTCCCATGACTTAGCCTTCAATTTTTTTCTCATACTAAGCTTTAAATTTCTCTGCATAAGTTCTCTGTGCTAGTTTGATGCTTGTACAGTGTGGGTTCCCCCCAAGTGAGCATGTAGACTTACGGTCTCTTGGTCACTTGTAATTTACCAAGCTTCATAGACCTTGCCTCAGAATTTTCTCTGAGGGCTTTCGGGTATACGCATGTGGAACTAAAAAAAGAATAAATTTAAGAAGTTATCTTGTTAGAAAGTGGTTTAGACACAATATTTTTGAACTGAAACATCATTTTTATTCACCAATTAGTCATTAAAATGTGTTGTTGATGTGCAACATACAGTTATTAGTTCTATAAGCTTACAAAATAAAAAGTCTACTTCTATAAGTCAAGTGACTACCCCTGCCTAACATGCCAAGTAGAGGCCATCGTTAAAAAGTGATAAAGACTTAGCTCTTTCTAAACTAACTCTTATTAATGAGTTAATAGAGCTACTACTGAAGAGTAGCGTTCATACAAGCTGGTTACTGGTAGTACTTTTGGAGGTACTCCCCATTCCAATATCTTGGTAAGAGAACAAACTCCATGTTCTCGTTGTACCTGCCAAGCTTGTAGGCTCCCTTACTTGTTATTTTTGTAACTTGGTAGGGGCCTTCCCAGTTAAGTCCAAATACTCTTGTTGTGGGGTCTTTGGTGTTTATGAAAACTCTTCGGAGCACTAGGTCTCCTATGAAGAATTTCCTTTCCCTGACTTTTTTGTTGAAGTGCCTTGCTACCTTTTACTGGTAGGCGTGCAACTTTAGGTTGGCTTGGTCTCTTCTTTCTTCTAACTCGTCATAGGACTCATCTAACTTCTTGGTCATAGGTTATCCTCCTATGAGATGGTGGCACGAGCTCTATGGGCAACATTTCTTTATAACCATAAGCTAAAGTGATTGGAGTTTGCCCGATTGTCATCTTCTCAGTGGTCCTATGCGACCAGAGTACCTCTGGGAGCAATTTTAGACGATTGCCTTTTGCCTCTTCAAGATGCTTTCTCAAAGTGTCCTTGGGGGTCTTGTTCACATCTTCTACCTACTCATTCATTTGAGGGTGAGCAATGACAGAGAAGCTTTTGATGATGTCATGTCTATAGCAAAAATCAATGAACATGTCACAGACAAACTGCTTCCCATTGTTTGACACAATCTTTTGTGGCAGTCCAAAAAGACATATGATGTTCTTGACAACAAAGTTGATGAATTATGTGGAAGTTATTGTTGGCAGGGGTTAAGCTGTTGGGATTTTATGCCCTAAATAAAACCCATTCAATCTAATCTGATTTTTTATCAATGAAAGATTAGAAGTCATTTATGTTTACATGTAGTTTTCATGTTCATGGTTTAATATATACAAAATCTGTTAAGTCCAGAACATATAGTCATTTACAATTACAGTGATGTCAACACAGTGGAATGTGATTGTGATTATATGCTTCAAAAGACAAAGTCCCTGTTTCATCAGTGCATTGGAATTACACTGATGTGATAATCAGCGATAAAGTGTACTTACACTTTGCATAACTGTTATGTTCTTTCCAAAACATTGGGAATGTATACTAGTTTTGAATGTATGGAGCATACATTGGACTGGGACCGATATTGATCTTGGTTAAGATAATATAATCTTATTGTTGTATCTTTCTAAGTCAATATGACTAGTTGATCTTAGATCAAAAAATCTTAATTGTGACATGCTTACGTTCAATCTCAGGAGTGCTATTCATGTTCTTTGACTTGTTAGTTAAGCCTACTTTCTGGTCAGGGTGATACGTACATTTTGGGAACATGGTAGTATGATTTAGTGGGAGCGCTAAAGATAGATATGAAATCTATAGCTTCTATCAGGACATCGAAGTGAAACGATGATTTCCTTCGAGCTTGGCTTAATAGAGGTAAATGGAAGAGCTCTTATTTCAGTGATTATATTTCACTGAAATATCATTTATAGGAAGCTAAGTGTTTTAAGGATAAAATACATTGAGGAGTGAAACGGTAAATTTATTCCTACTCGGTGTAAATCATCTATAGAGGATCTTTGATTATTGAGATTAGAACGATGGTTAAATGTTGATAGCGTATCTATATCGTGGAACATATAGAGCGTTCTATATGACTGAGAGTGCAATTCCAAGTTCTATGAGTGGATGCAACAAGGAATTAATAAGTTAGGGAATTTACCATGGTAAATTCTGTTGGATTTTGTGCCTTAAATAAAACCCATTTCAATATAATAAGATTTATTAGTTAATAAAGATCAGAAATAACATTTTATGTTGCATGGTTCACATAAAATTATTTCATGATTATATATAATGTATAAATTCTATTAAGTCCAGAACATATGTATTTGTTAATTGTTATAATGTTGTTAGTACAGTGGAATATAATCTTGATTATATGTTCGAATGTTTAATGCTCTGATTTGTCAGTTCACTGGATTTAGACTGGCATGATAATCAGCGATAGGTATGATTACACCTTGGATAAGTGTTATGTCCTTTCCAGGCCATTGGCAAAGTTTACTAGTATCAAATGTATGGAGTATACATTGGAAGGGACCGATATTGAACTTTGATTAGATATGTTAAATTTACCGTAATACGTATTCAATTCAATATCACCTAGTTGATCCTAGATCAAATGATCTTAATCCTAATATGATTAGGTTCGATCTGAGGAGTATTATACATGTTCTTTGATTTGTTAGTTAAGCCTACATTTGGGTCAAGGTGATACGTACATTTTGGGAACATGGTAGTGCAATTGAGTGGGAGCGCTAAACATAGATATGGAATCTATAGCTTCTATAGGTATTTAGAAGGGAAACGATGATTTCCTTCGAGCTTGGCTAAACAGAGATAAATGGTTGAGTACTCATTTCATTTTGCTGAATTATCATTTATACGGAGCTAACTATTTTAAGGATAAAATACATTGAAAGAGTGTAACGGTAATTTTATCCCTATGCAATGTAGGTCATCTATTAGAGGATCATCGATCAAATTAGGATTATAACAATGGATAATTAATAGCGTATCTATATCGTTGAACATATAGAGCATTCTATATGACTGAGAGTGCATTTCCAAGTTCTATGCGTGGATGCAATAGGAATTAATAAGTCAGTGGATTTACTTGGTAAATTCTTGGTCTGCTTATTGGAAGCTCGGTTATATAGGCCCATGGTCCCCATACTAGTTGAGACCATACTGCTTGTAAGACTCAGATGATTGATTTTAATTAATCAACTAAAATTTTAAAATTAGACTATGTCTAGTTTATGAATTTTCACTAAGCAAGGGCAAAATTTTGAAGAAAACAGATTCTAGGTTTTATTTGTTAATTAAGAGACTTTATAGGTCTAATTAATAAATGTATTAAATGACAATATTATTTAATAATTAATTTTTAGTTATTAAATAATTAGAATTTGCATTTAAGTGGTTGAATTGGAAAATTTGCATTTTTGAGAAAATGGGATGGAAAAATGACAAAATGGCAAAATTGCAAAGTGGGGCCCGATAACATCCTATGGCCGACCACACTAAGAATTTACCATTTATTTTTCTATTATTTTAATGCCAAATAATTCTAACCTAAACCTAGGTGGTTACCTATAAATAGGTAGTGATGGCTTCAGGAAAAAGATGATGCATCTCATTCGAAAAATTCTAAGCCTTCTACCTATACCCTAGCCGCCACTCTCTACCTCTCTTTTCTTCTTCAATTATTCAACCTTGAGTGATAGAGTGAGTGCCCACACACATCAAGTGATATCTCAATCATAGTGTGTAAGACTGTGAAGAATCCAATCAACAAGAAGGAGAATCAGACTAAAGGAAGGAGAGAAAGAGATCCAGGTTCAGATCTTGGTGATGCTCTTTTACAGAAAGGAATCAAGGGCTAGAGATCTGAATGGAAGGAGTCATTATATTTCGTTGCACCCAATGTAAGGTTTCCTAAACTTTATATGTGTTTATTTCATTTTTTTAGAATTCATATTAGGATGTTAATGAAACATACTTGTTAGTAAATCTAGATCCTCGTAAAATATTTCCAACAAATTCTAGTTCAGCTTATTGGAAGCTCGGTTGTATAGGCCCATGGTCCCCATACTAGTGGAGACCATACTGCTTGTAAGACCCAGATAATTGATTTTAATTAATTAATTATAATTGTAAAATTACACTATGTCTAGTTTATGAATTTTCACTAAGCAAGGGCTTAATTGTGAAGAAAAGAGATTCTAGGTTTTATTTATTAATTGAAAGACTTTATTATGTATAATTAATAAATATATTAAATGGCAATTTTATTTGATAATTAATTTTAATTATTAAATAATTAGTTTTGGCATTTAAATGGTTAGAATTGGAAAAGTGGCATTTTTGAGAAAATAAGGGAAAAATTGTCAAAATTGGAAAAATACCCAAGCGGGGCCCATTACTATGGCCGACCACTATAGAGGGTATTTTACACTTATTTTTTCTATTATTTTAATGCCTAATAACTCCTAACCTAAACCTAGTGGTTACCTATAAATAGATAGTGATGGCTCACATTTAAACTAATGATGAAATTTCTTGCCTTTAGGAAAAATTGAGCCATCTATTCTATATCTAGCTGAACCACCTTCCCTCTCTTTTCTTCTTCAAATTTTCATACCCTTGAGTGATAGAGTGAGTGCCCACACACATCAAGTGGTATCTCAATCAAGTGATATAAATTCAATGTCGCGCGCACTATATGACAAAGATCTTTGTATGAAATAAAGACATGTAAGTAAATTATTGTTTAAAAAAATACGTATGGTTGTCTATGCAGTATAAATTCGTAAATTATATGCTGTGATAGACTTTTGAAGAGTTTTTGATTATATTATAAGTGATTGAAGAACAAACTTTTTTTTCTTTCTTTATATTGAGAAATATTAAATGTATAAAGTTTGTTCATTGAAGTCCTGAAGTACTTCATATGTATCAAGAATTATAGATATATGATCATTTGATATGGAAATTAAGATCATACAACAAGATGGAACAAATATATGGTCTTGGAGTACCATCATTGTCACAAATGAAAATTTATAGTACCATTAATGTATTATGTTCATATCTACTTGAAATTTTAAATTTTAGTATGAACAAAGTTGTGTACACACATGAATGATACAATTAGTTGGTGTTGCTCCTAAAATCGCCCAATATACGTGGACCAGTCAGGAAGGGACACGTGGATCAAATTACTTGAGAAGAACTGCTAAGTCTTTGTATGACACCAGGAAGCGTTATTCGCATGGGTCCCGGAAGATGCACCCGGAGTACAAGGTACTCCCGGAAGCGAGCATAGCCCTAAGGCACTCCGGGATGTGTCAGGTCTCTCCCGAGACATCAAGTCGCATTTAATGCTGCATGGGAGGAAGCGTGTTGGGACTGTACACGCAATAAAGTCTGACGGCACATCCCCCAAACAGCAGCGCTACAGTAATGATCGTTTAAGTCTAGCGACGGCTACTCTGCGAAGAGTCACGTCAATCATAAGACAAAAAGGACATTCTCCATAAAAACCCTACAGCACCTAGGGATTTGACCATGCATCACCCATGGTATATTCATCGGAAATGCCCAACTTTATGGATACTTACAGACACATGTGTAAGTACAATTCTAGGGATTGCCCCACTAAAACACTATAAATACCCCCTCAAAGCTCATTTAATGGGGTCGGAGAATCTTGGCTGCTTAAGAGCAAACAGAGAAAAAAAACTCACCAAGAACATTCTTTGTATTAAAGAGAGAAACATTCTCCCAAGTGTAAGATCTGTATTAAAGACATCCATAAATACCAGTGGCTCGTGGACTAAGGCTCATTAACGCCCCAACCACGTAAAAAGTCTTCATCTCGCTTTCTTACAGCTCATTATTATATTCATATTTTATTAGTTGCCGAAAACCTCGGTCAACATTTTGGTGCTTTCATTGAGAGCTGAGGAAAGCTGCTTCACAACAAGCATTTAACTTCACAACAATGGTGGAGACAAGAGCTACACGTCACCCTCGCCCTCTAGAAGACGCTCAAGATCCCAATGAAGAGGATGTAGCCTCAAGGGCAGCAGAGGAGTCCGAGGAAGAAGTTCCAGATGAAAACCACGAGGAACACCTCGACGAATACGCTTACGATGACGGAAGCTACCAAGAGCTGGTGCTCCTCAGACAGAAAGCCATCGATCACGAAGCTGAGATCGAAGCTCAGAAGGTGCAAAATCAAAAGATGCATGAGGTGATGCTAGCCATGCAAAAAGCCATGGAGGCAGCTGGCATTCACGTGCATCCCAAGGCAATGGCCGCTGGACTCGATGGGGAGCCAGCTACGTCTTCGCCCAATTCCCAGCAGCCAAGGCCTAGGGAACCTAGCCCTATAAGGCACCCTGCTGAGGAAAACCCAACAAAAAACCCTACTTCTGCCCCTGGTCGAAAGAAAAAGGCGCAGGATCCGCGTAAGGTCCGCTCAGATTTCCCTAAAGGGAAAGGTCCGCAGAGGGGCAAGCCCCAAAGAGGGAGTCTTGGCCCTCAGGATCGAGGGGACCGGAAGAGCGTTTCCGTGCACCAGGAACCGGGGGGTAGAGGAAGAGGAGGACAGAGATGTCCACCCATTGATTTGAGAAATCAAATCAATGGGAATCAAGGTGACCTTCGGGATCACCTTGACCAAAAAAGATACAGACCCGAAGTCTCCTCGGGTACTGTAAACGAAGGGATTATGGCAGAGCTTGCCAGCCTTCGAAAAGATATTGCCCGAGTCTCCCGGAGGCAGAAGGGAGATGACTCCGACTCGGACAGTGAGGACCGGGAGCCCTGCGCCAAGCATATCCTGGAGGCGGAGCTCCCCAAAAACTTCAAAATGCCCGAAATGGCGGCATATACTGGGAACTCCGACCCCAGTGATCACCTGTCACGATTCAACCGAGTCATGACGGTCATGCGGGTCAGCAATGACGCCAAGTGCCTATGCTTCCCCCTCACTCTGAGCGGTTCGGCGGAGGAGTGGTTCAAGAAACTAGAACCAGGATCGGTGGGATGTTGGAACAAACTCCAAACCAATTTCCGGAGACAATTTGTCGCCGCCAGAAAGGTCAATTTGGAAGTTAGTGCCTTGACTAACATCAAGCAACTACCCACCGAGACTTTGAAAAATTACATCAAGAGGTTCCGAGAGGAAGCCTCGAAGACCAAGAAGGTTGACGACGGACAACAGCTTGCGCTTCTCCAAGCAGGAATCCGTACTGGGACTCCCTTCTGGAACGAATTACAGCAAGAAGGCGCTGCTAGCCTTCAGGACTTCCAGAAGCGAGTCCAAAAATATATTAACCTCGAAGAAGCCCAGATCGTGGCTTTCGGAGGCTATTATCCAACCGGGATGGCAGGATACATGCCAGGAGTATCGCCCTCGGGTACTGTCCCGACCGCGACCCCTCCGGTTAGTGGCATACAGTTTTCTGCCACTCCCGGGTACAACCAAGGCCAAGCTCTGCCCCCGGCATCTTCCCATTACGGCAATCCGTCCGGGGTGAATGGACGGGCTCCTTCACAGGCTGCCCCAACCGCTAGCTTAACATGCCCTACTCAAGGGTCTAGAAGCAAGAGGTCTTCCAAGGGCAGCACCCGAACGGAGAGAAGCGCCAAAAGAAGGGGTACACACCCCAATACACCCAAGACAGAGCTCACGGACTCTCAGGAACGTGTCTATTTTGCCACAAGGCAGAATACGCATTACCGGAGACCCCAGCCATTGTACAGGGACAGCTCCCGGAGAGATCCGAGCAAGAGGTGCGAATATCATAACGACATTGGCCACAGCACCAACGAGTGTAAAAATCTCAAAGATGAGATTGAGAATCTGATCCGGTTGGGCCACCTCTATGAGTGGATCAAGAATAGGTTACCCCACCTTAACCCGGGGCAGGTAGCCGGGGGCATGCCTTCGGGAACACCGGGGGTACGGCGGGGAGTATTGCCTCCAGCTGCTCCCGCAGGTGACACCCAGCATATACCCGGACTACCGCCTCGGCCTAACGGACGGGTAGCCATGATCTCCGGAGGTCCCCATATCGGAGGAAACACTCGAAAGGAGCGAAAGAGATATGCCGAGGCCGCAAGGCACAGTGAAGTGTGGGAGGTCACTCAACTCCCAGCTCAAAGGCCTCGGCTAATGGACCAACCCATAACGTTCACGGAAGAAGACGCCAAGACGGTGCGTTTTCCTCATCACGACCCGCTGGTCATAGAGACCCCCATTGCAAATAAAGTGGTGGCCAGGGTCCTGATTGATAATGGAAGCTCCGTGAACTTGCTCTTCAAAGAGGCCTTCACTGCGATAGGGTTGACCGACCGGGACCTCTCTCCTAGCGGATCGCAGCTCACAGGGTTTAACGGGGCAACTCTAATCCCGATGGGAAAAGTCAGGCTCCCCACCCCGTGCCCGACACTCCACGAGCACGTTTAAGTATTGCACCTTCGTGGTGGTAGATCGTCCAACGGCTACAACGCAATCTTAGGCCGACCGGCCCTCGTCGACTTTGGTGCAATAACTTCTATCCGACACCTATGCCTAAAATTTCCTACCCAGGAAGCCGGAGTCGGAACGGTGAGAGGAAACCAAGGAGAGGCCAGGCAATGTTACAACGTTGCCACCCACTTGCCAGTGCTCATGGTCCGGGGGCCCCCTGAAGCAGAGAAGGCTGAAGAAGACGAGTTGGATCCTCGTATAGGATCCGAAAGGGTCGTAGAACCAATGGAGGACGTCGAAGAGATACCAGTGTGCGACGACGACTCCACCAAAGTACTCCGGATAGGGAGAGGCCTAGATCCGGAGGAAAAGGATAAAATAATAAAAACACTGAAGGGCGCCATTGATGTTTTTGCATGGCGCCAAGAGGACATGACCGCATCGGCCCTCATGTCATCACCCATGTCCTCAACGTCAACCCGGACATGCCTCCTATACAACAAAAGAGACGTCCGCTCGACTCGGCGAAAGCCGAGGCCTTAGAGAAAGAGGTGGATAAACTTTTGTCCAACAGCATGATCCGCGACGTATACTATCCGGAATGGCTGGCCAATCCGGTCCTGGTGCCCAAGCCGAACGGAACTTGGCGGGTTTGCATAGATTTCACAGATCTAAACAAAGCTCGCCCAAAGGACCGCTTTCCGCCGCCCAGATTGACCGGATGGTGGACGCCACCTCCGGATTTAAACTCGCTATCTTTCATGGATGCCTATGCCGGTACAATCAAATAAAGATGCATACGACGGACCGGGAGTGCACTAGCTTCGGGGACCGATAAGGGGGTATACTGTTACCTAGTCATGCCTTTCGGACTGAAAAACGCCGGAGCAACCTATCAAAGAATGGTTAACCGGATGTTTAAAAGCCTCCTGGGACGAAACATGGAAGTATATGTAGACGACATGCTCGTCAAATCCAAAGCATGCAATAGCCATGCAGACGACTTAGAAGAATGTTTCGAAGTCGTCCGGAGATACGGCATGAAGCTCAATCCGAAGAAGTGTACCTTCGGAGTCAAGTCGGGAAAATTCCTGGGCTTCATAGTCAGCCAGAGAGGGATTGAGGCGAACCCGGAGAAAATTCAAGCTCTCTTGGACATGCCATCCCCCAGGAAACATAAGGACGTGCAAAGTTTGACCGGAAAGGTGGCCGCGTTGAGCCGTTTTATCTCACGATCCACGGACAAGTGCATACCCTTCTTCAACATTCTGAAGAAATGCCAAAAGTTCGAATGGACGGACGAATGCGAGGAGGCATTCAAAAGGTTAAAAGACCATATGGCCAAACCTCCTATCCTATCAAAGCCCGTCCTTGGAGAAGACTTGTTCCTTTACTTGGCGGTCTCCGAACATGCGGTCAGTGCTGCATTGGTCCGGGAGGAAGAAAAGATCCAGCATCCCGTGTACTATGTTAGTAAACGCATGATAGGGGCCGAGACAAGGTACCCGGTCATCGAAAAGCTAGTATTCTGCCTCCTGATGGCATCACGGAAGTTGAGACCATACTTCCAAGCCCATCCAATCAGAGTTTTGACCAATCATCCACTCCGGCAAGTCCTCCGTAAACACGAAGCCTCGGAAGACTCCTCAAATGGGCAATGGAACTGAGTCAGTTTGACTTACATTACGTGCCCCGGATTTCTGTAAAAGGCCAAGCCTTGGCAGACTTCATCACCGAATGTAATGAAGCCCAGGCAATGACAATACTCCGGAGCCACCCATTCCCACTTGGAGAGTATTCGTGGATGGAGCTTCGAACGAAAACGGTTCGGGAGCCGGAGTGGCTATGATATCACCCACTGGGTTGCGGCTCCAGGCAGCACTCCGATTCAACTTCACAGCTTCGAATAATGAAGCCGAGTATGAGGCCCTGATAGCAGGACTAAAACTGGCTAAAGCTGTAGGAGCCAAGAGGGTGGAAATCTACAGTGATTCCCAGCTGGTCGTAAACCAAGTATCCGGAGAATACCAAACCCGCGGCGAAAGGATGGCCGCATATGTAACAATAGTCCGAGAACTGCTCCACGAGTTCACGGACTATAAAATAGAAAGGATCCCCCGAGAAAAGAACGCTCATGTGGACTGTCTGGCTAAGTTAGCCTCAGATAGTGAGATCGAAGAGCTGGGGGTAGTACCCGTGGAACGCTTGGCAGAGCCAAGCATCAAAATAAAAGAGACCACACAAACGGTTGGGCAAGAACCCAGCTGGATGGTCCCCATCATAAAATACATAACCACAGGTGAGTTGCCCCAAGAGAGGGCACTGTCTCGAAAGATTCAGTATCAGGCTCATCGTTATGTAATGATGGACCAAATTCTCTACCGGAGAGGACTCAGCATGCCTTATTTAAGGTGTGTATCGGACCCTGAAGCTAGACAAATCATGCTGGAGGTCCACGAAGGGTTCTGTGGAGATCATACGGGAGGACCCAGCCTCTCAAAGAAAATATTGAGGCAGGGATACTTCTGGCCAACAATGAAAAAAGATTGTGTAGACTATGTCCAAAAGTGTGACTCGTGCCAAAGGTACGCGAACATACCGAGAGCTCCTCCAAATGAGATCACGCTGATGACAAGCCCCTGGCCCTTCGCGGTCTGGGGCATAGATCTCATCGGGTCTCTACCTACGGGAAAAGGAGGAGTAAAGTATGCAATAGTAGCAGTAGACTACTTCACCAAATGGACAGTAGGCCGAGCCTATGAAGACAATAACCGCTAAGAAGGCGTTGGACTTTGTTGTCAAAAACATAGTGTGTCGATACGGCTTACCTCACAAAATAGTCTCAGACAATGGAAAGCAATTTGATTGCGAGGAATTTACTGACTTCTGCAACCGACACGGAGTAGTGAAAAGCTTCTCCGCGGTAGCCGGCCTCAAACAAACGGCCGGGCGGAGGCGATCAATAAAATCCTAAAGGTCACCTTGAAAAAGAAGCCGCCGGCTTGTAAAAATAACTGCCCGAAGAATTGCCAAGGGTATTGTGGGCCTACGGACGACCCCGTAACCACAACCGGTCACTCGCCGTTCTCAATGGCATACGGTTGTGAAGCAATGGTCCGGTGGAAACATTATTCCCATCCCACAGGAGAACGACTTATGATCCGGCCACCAATCAGGCCCTGCTCCAAGAAGCTCTGGATCAAGTCGAAGAACTCCGGGATGAGTCCCAAATACGGATGGCCGCTTATCAAAAGAAGGTGACCAAGTATTTTAACTCCAAGGTTAAAAACAGAAAATTCGCTATCGGTGACATGGTCCTAAGAAGGGTCTTCCCAGCCACCCAAGAACCCGGAGTGGGGGTACTTGGACCAAATTGGGAAGGACCATATGAAATCGAGGACGAGATCGGCTCTGGCACTTACAAACTGAAAAGAATGGACGGAACTACTGTCCCAAGAGCCTGGAATGCCGATCACCTCAGAAAATACTACCAGTAGCGAATTAAACTTAGCTTTTGTTCAAAGGGTTTGTACCGTCCAAATGTATGCCTCCTCTATATTAAATAAAACTGAGTGCCTTAAAAACAAAGTTTCTATGCCACTCAGGGGGGTACTAGGGTATACCGCACGGACAAACAAAAACAAGCTAAGTAAAATATCCTGACCCAAAGGGCAGGTCAAGCTAAGTAAAACATCCTGACCCAAAGGGCAGGTTAAGCTAAGTAAAATATCCTGACCCAAAGGGCAGGTCAAAAACATGCGCAAAAAATAAAAGGCGTAAGCATGAAATCCTGAGCCAAAGGACAGGTTGAAATATATAAAGTGTGGAAAAAAGATCGCACATATATATAAATAAAAAAAAAATATATAATAAAATATCCTAACCCGAAGGTTAGGTCATACACATATAAATGGCCCGGGGACAGGCCTTAAATTGTCTCCCCTTTAAATAAAGGCTGCCGCCTGTAAGTAAACTGTTCTAAGGCAGCAGCAAGTATGTACAAAGAAAAAAAAGAGTTATGAGAAGAACGGGTACAATCTGGGTCAATAATAGGGCAGCTCAGTCAGCCCGCGGCGGAAGACGAGGTCCGATCCGCGCCTCAAGCTCGGCATCAAGTCTCTTCTTCTTCTCCCGAAATTTGGCAATCATGTCCTCGGGTTTGGGATAGAAAGAAAGCTTGATACTCTGATCGTTGGTGGCCCAAGCCATGTAGACACCATCATCAAAGCGCTTCGGGCACCGGGCACAGGAGACGGGAGAAAGGAGCTCGGCCCTCTTGGCCTTCCTAATAGACTGATCTTTATAGTCCCGAAGCTCCTTCAACTCCGCAGCCAGAGCGGCCTTGGATTCAATATCCGACTGGTGAGTCTCCTCTAGAGACCTCACCTTGGCGGCCATTTCGTCCAAAGCCTCCCTGGCCTCCCGAAGGTCCCGCCTAGCCTTCTCGGCAGCCTCGGTTTGAGCCCTTAGCTCCTCCTGATGATGGGCCTCCATCCTGCCTCTCCGCTGGGCCTCGGCCTGGATCATGTCCTCCGCCTGAGCCTCCCTCCGGATGGCCTCCTCCTCCCTGGCCTTGGCCCTCTCTTCCTTAGCCTTGGTCGCTGCTTCCTGGCGCTCGGCGGCCTCCTGGTAGATCTGCCTCTCCGCAGTAAGGTCTTGGAGGACCTTCTTGACGTCGTTCATGTCCCCAAAATCGGACAGAGCGAAGCCATGGCTTATGATGTTCTTGGAGAGGCGACCAGCCTCAGCTGCAAGCTGAACCATAACGGGATGTAAGGAAAAATTTCTCAAAGGAAGAAAACAAAATACAAACACCAAAAAGGAAACGCAAAAAGTTGCGAAGTACTTACCACTGTGAGGGAATGGCTGAGGTCCTGGACTTGGAAGATGGAGTTCAGGGAAGCGCAAGTGGCAAACCGCTTGGGCGCACAGCGCGTAAGCTGAGAGGCGAACTCACCGGTCATTTCCGCGGCAAAAGGAGCCAGAGTGGGCCCTAGGAGGGGACGGAACCAGTCTGCCAAAGGATCCAGGTTGAGGTTCCACGGATCATGATAGTCCGGATGGTTAATGCTCGCCTCAACCTCCGCTCGCAGAATCCTCCTAAGTGCCTCCACATCGGCATATCCCCGGGAGTACTCGTCCATAGCGTAGTTGTGTTTGGCTATGCGAAGCTCCTGCCTTGCCTCATCCCCCGGAATCGGGGTAAGCTCAATGCGAGGAGGAGCAGGATTTTCCTCCATCGGAGACACCCCGCCGTCCAGGCCATGAGCGGGAGTGTCGGCCCTCCGAGGCCTCTTCGGCTCGTCTTGGGCAATCATCTTGCCCTTACGCTTGCGGATCAGAGCCACTTCAGACTCCTCCTCGTCCTCCTCTGCTACCACTGGAAGGGCTTGAGGGTCTCCAGCACCCTCGGCGGCTTCCTTCGAGAAGTCCCACCCTTTCCCCTGGCCTTCTCCCGGAAGCACCTCCTCGTCATCCACCAAGTCGATGGTTTCGGGAGGAGCGCCGGAGGAAACCTTCAAGGAAGGGGCCGGGGGAGAGGGGGTGAAAGCCGGAGGAGCCACCGGAGTATGGACCCCAGCCAGCCGTTCCAGGATGGCATCCATGGAGGTACCTGTTCCAATAAAGCAAGCAAGTGTTAAAAGTCCGTGAGAAACTACTTACAAAAAGGCGCAGTAAATAAACTACTCCTACCCGGACTCCCTAGTTCGGCCCTAGCAAAGTCCCGAACTTTAATGCTGGCAGCATCGTCTCCAAGATAACTGTCCGAGGGCCGAAACCAGCTGGACGCTATGTAAGCCGACGGACCTAAGGGAATAGGTTCCGGAGGGCCGGGGCCCATCCGGGACCGACCTAGGTAATCTCCTAAGTTTGTAAAATAAAACTCCTTCAAATGATCCCCCCACCGGTCGACGGCATCTTAAACCTACGGAGACGCTCGTCGAACCCTATGGGCCTACGACCGGTATATTCATCAACGAAGGGACATATTGAATTATCAAAGGAGACTTACCACCGGCACTGAAGTGCTAGCACCGGGAGCGCCCGAGTTTGGTTCGGGAACTGAAGGCTGAGGCCGGGAAGTCTGGTTCTCGGAAGAACCTTCAAGACGAAGGGGTCCCCCGGCGGAAGGACCTCCAATCTCTTCTTGAAGAATCTTGTCAAAAAATTTTGCCTCGGACTTCCCGCCGATGGCTTGGCTCCTCCGCACCACCGGGCTCCCCACGCGAAGCCCTCTCCCGCAGGCGCCCGGCACCGGAATACGCCTTCTCCCGGGCCTTCCGTAGAGATAATCTTGGTACTTCTTCTCTCGCCGTAGCAATAAGCTCATCCCGAAGGCCTTCTCCGCGACCGGCGTCCTCACGTTAGGGCGTATAACCTTGGAAAGGTTGGAGTCATCCACGGATTGGTGAGAAAGGATAAGTTTGGCCTTTCTACAATTCTCCGTGGTGACCAAGCCCCGACGTCAAGATCGGCATGGTCGTAAGAGGCGAAGGCTTGGGCCCTTCGAAGGAACGCCCGAGTGGTGAGCGTCCGCCGGTAAGGTGGGATCCGCACCCACTCCGTGAGCAGCCCGGATGGTCCACGGCCCTAAACCGGAGGAGAAGAAAAATCGGTGGCGGTACTCCTTAACATGAGTCTCGCCTATTATACGGAACCACCCCTTCGTTAGCGGGGTGGATCCGAACCCATAAAAACCGTCCTTAAGTTTGTCCCCTTTCTTGGGGACGGATACAAGTTCGTAAAAATATAAAATCTCCGCCGGCCGGGAGACCCCCAGCCGCGTGCGGCATAAAAAATAAATAAGCCTGAGAGCAGGCGGTATGCTTGAGGAATAAGTTGGTATGGCGCAAGGCCGACAAATACAAGAAAATCAACAAAATAGTCCTGGAGCGGGAGCATTGCACCGGCCATCAGATGGGTCTGACTCCAAGCCCCGAAGCCATCATAGTTGAGGTTGGGTGTCTCCGAGTCACGGGGAGGCCGGTGGAAGGTCCCTGAGGTAGAGGGTTTGATTCCAGCCACGTTAATGATGTTCTCCAGCTGGTGAGGGCAGGTCAAGGTCGATCGAAGCTCGGCCGCCTCCCAGCCAGTGGCGCGGGACTTGTACCCTTCCTGGGCAACAGGTCCCAGAGAAACCTCCTCCAGGGTGGCAATACTCTTCCCCTTCTTCTTCGAGGACTTCGAGCCGTGCGTACATGTTATGCTCTGAGAAAAACGAAAAGAAAAAACCCAGCAGTTAGGCCCCGTATCAAACCCTAAAACCAGAAAAAAGGGAGTGGGGGTCCCCTAACCGCTGGAAAGAGGCCCCCTCCGGACACGTGTCACCTGGGAAACTCGAAAGAGAATCCCTGAACAAGTGTCGGGTGCAGTAAAATCACAGTAAAAGTGGTTTTGCAAAAAGGAAAAGAAAAGTCTTCCTATGCCCTAAGCAAATGCTAAACGAAGGATACACGGCCTCCTTCAAACAAAACTGTACGCCTACAACTAATACAGTAAAACGCAAGAGCAGAACTCAAAGAGCTCAAACACTCACACTCCAGAAATCTCTGAGTACGAACCCAGAAAACAAACAAAATAAATGTAAGCGTGCTAGTGTCTAAAGATGCGAAAAACTTACAGTTGATTGTTGAACTGGGGGTACTGGGTATGGTTGAGCGAGAGTTGAGAAGCACTGGCGAAATCGAACACTGGAAGATTACAGAAAATGTTCAAGTGTTAAGACGGTTTGTGCTACTTTGAGGAATTTTTCTCTCTGAGAAATTCGAGCAAAAATGGTAAGGAATGGAAAGTAACCGAAATGAGGGAAAGGTGGTGGCTTTTATAGGCAAAAGTGCATGAGGAACAGGCGTCTTCACCTACCAATCGTACGGTTGGGGAAACGCACGATTCGAATTCCCAACAGATCAACGGGCCAGATCAATCCGCCATTAAGGCGGTGCAAACGTTTGAGTATCTGCCTGACACCATCAATGCGCCGCATCAATCATGGGGCATGAAACGAATCGACCTCTGCAAAAGTGAATCACTGCATTTAATGCCATTAATAGACACACCTTCACGCGCCCCACGTCGTATCATAAGACCGAGGAGGCGGCTGGAAACATTCCTACGAACAAACGTATTGTCGCATTAAATAACATCATTTAATGTGCCCCCCACGCGCTCGAGACTCGAGCTGGGGAAACGAGGAGTCAACTGGAGACACTTGGACAAGCCTTGGTTTATTTTTACTAAGTAAACAAGGCTTGGGGGGTAAATGTTGCTCCTAAAATCGCCCAATATACGTGGACCAGTCAGGAAGGGACACGTGGATCAAATTACTTGAGAAGAACTGCTAAGTCTTTGTATGACACCAGGAAGCGTTATTCGCATGGGTCCCGGAAGATGCACCCGGAGTACAAGGTACTCCCGGAAGCGAGCATAGCCCTAAGGCACTCCGGGATGTGTCAGGTCTCTCCCGAGACATCAAGTCGCATTTAATGCTGCATGGGAGGAAGCGTGTTGGGACTGTACACGCAATAAAGTCTGACGGCACATCCCCCAAACAGCAGCGCTACTGTAATGATCGTTTAAGTCTAGCGACGGCTACTCTGCGAAGAGTCACGTCAATCATAAGACAAAAAGGACATTCTCCATAAAAACCCTACAGCACCTAGGGATTTGACCATGCATCACCCATGGTATATTCATCGGAAATGCCCAACTTTATGGATACTTACAGACACATGTGTAAGTACAATTCTAGGGATTGCCCCACTAAAACACTATAAATACCCCCTCAAAGCTCATTTAATGGGGTCGGAGAATCTTGGCTGCTTAAGAGCAAACAGAGAAAAAAAACTCACCAAGAACATTCTTTGTATTAAAGAGAGAAACATTCTCCCAAGTGTAAGATCTGTATTAAAGACATCCATAAATACCAGTGGCTCGTGGACTAAGGCTCATTAACGCCCCAACCACGTAAAAAGTCTTCATCTCGCTTTCTTACAGCTCATTATTATATTCATATTTTATTAGTTGCCGAAAACCTCGGTCAACAGTTGGATAAAGATTAATGTTCCACGAACCCCTCATCTATAATTTAGAAGTCCATACATACTCTGGAAGAGTTATAGAAAATATATGATCAAAGATTGTATATGGTGATATTTTAAAAGTGATAATAATAATCTTATGAGATCTATTATCACCAAAATAATTATGGATCATTATGCGTGAGGGGGATACATATTCATGCTGCACTCTTTTTCCCTTAGTTCAGGTTTTGTCCCACTGAGTTTTCCTGACAAAGTTTTTAACGAGGCAACTTACAAATAGTTATGAATATGAAATATATTGTACTCTTTTTTCCTTAGCTCAGATTTTATCCCACTGGGTTTTTCTGACAAGGTTTTTAAAGAGACAACTATAAATCATGTTAACATACTTGCATTTTATGAAGCAAGTAGAGAATGTGTGGGAGTGAGATCATTGACAAAGTATATTCAGGAAACATATGGATTGCACTCAATAAAGAAGTATCAACCCAAGCAATTCTCTATGGATAATACTGCTTGCATCGCTCAACTAAAAGGATGGTACATTGAAGGAGATAGAGTTAGAACACATTTCACTAAATTCTTCTTTATACGCTTTAAGAAAATACATATTGGTGTTCAATATATTCAATCAAGTGTCAATTTTGCAAACTTATTCACAAAGTTATTACCAACATCAACATTTGAGAAGACGGCAGACAAGATCGAAATTCATCGATTAGAATATCTCCACAAATGCCTAAATGAGGAGGAGTTAGTTTACACTATACTCTTTTTCTTTTGATCAAGTTTTCAGTAAGATTTATAATAAGACAGTTATTATGGACATCAAAGGGGGAGGGTTATAAATATTAATAATTATGTGGATGTCCAAATCTTTTATTTATTACCATTAATTGTAATCAACATTCCTCTTTTTCTTAGTTTCCCTTTTTCTTAGTTTCTTAATATTTCACTCTCATATTTGTATAAATAGGAGTTCACTCCATTAAAATAAAGAACATAGAAATTCTCATTCACTTTCTCTTTCTCTCTTCTTCTTCTTTATTTTTATCTATTCTATATTATTTTATAACAATTACAATTTACACAAAAACTTAACATAAATACTTATCTAATAAATAATTTTAAGGAATTATATTAAATAAATATTTATTTAAGATGGTCTACGGTATCAAAATATCATTACTCATTAAAGAAACCCACATATGCGACATACTGTGTGTTAAACGGCACGTATCACATACCGAGCTGGCCGCAATTGACGCGTGTGACTTTTGCTTCCCACACAAATAACCAACTCTTAACAGACTCTCTGCAACTTCCACCAAAGCTATGGCTGCCACCACCACACTCTTCTCCAATACCCTCCTCAAAACCACCAATCAAAGCTTCACACGTGTTCTCTCACACCCATCTCCCCTTCTCAACCTCAGCTTCTCTCCCACTCCGAGCCACTGCAAAAAGCTACGGGTCTCACCACCACGCCAAACCCATATCATAGCCTCTGCGCTTTCTGGCTCTCCAGGCAAGCTTTTTGTTTTGGAATAATCTGTTTGGTTTGCTAGAAAATCTGCAGAAAAATAAAATGATTATCATTTGTTCAATCTATCTATTATATTATCTCTGTTTCTCTCAGGGATTGAATCTACAGTGGGTAGTGAAGAGGATACGCCAAATTTGCTGGATAGAGTCGAAGTATTTGATTTAAATGGAAATGGAATCCCAATTTCTGATCTATGGAAAGATAGGAAAGCTGTCATTGCTTTTGCTCGTCATTTTGGGTAAACTAAAACTTTCTAATATGTAAAGCTTTTCTTTCTATTAATTTGTAATGCTATAAATAAAGTTGTTTTGTGACTTTTTCTGTACTCTTTCAGATGTGTTTTCTGCCGCAAACGTGCTGATTATCTTGCCTCTAAGAAGGTACTTGTGTTGGTTTATTATTGGTTAATTCCTGTTCTTCTCTAGGTTGAGTTTAATTCCTTGTTGGGTTCCTAATCTGAACTTTTGGCTGCCAAAACCCGGTTTCAAAATAGTAACGGCAAAGTGGAAGAATTTAAACATTGGTCCGTCAAATAAAATTTGCTTATCTCCGTTAGAGGACGACCATTATTTTTACTGATAAGTTAGTGGATTACAGTACTCTTAATCTCACAACCCGAACTCCCAACTACACTGCCAAAGTGTGTATCTCTCTCCCGAATCACACACTGTGCTAAACCGATCACTCACTTCTCTTTTGGACTATCTACTTATCCTCACAAGAAACTCACTAAGTAGCAAAGTGTTGTAATTATGCACTAAAACTTTATTGTGTCATTACAAAACATTGATTCCCATGCATGTGGGGATGGGATTCCACATGTCTGTGTTGGTTGCAAATGTACTCTGAATCTCTAAGCACAATGCCTTTTTTGGTGTAATTCAGCATCGTTTTGAGATTGTGGAGAATAGAATAGTAAGACCTCATGTATTGCAATCTATTTATGAATGGCAGGACATATTTGATGCAAATGGAGTGGCACTTATTCTGATAGGACCTGGAAACATTGACCAGGTATAACCCAAAACAGCATATAGGTATTGTAAGCATGCATAGATGTATTTGCTAAAGTGTGTGATCATATGAGTGACTGCTTGATTTTGTGCATGTGGATAGTGAATGTAGTCCCCATGTTAGAGTTTCAAAAAACTCTTGTAACACGCATAATCAACATAAATACAACATACAAGTTTAGAACCTAAGCATGTTACTACAAGTGCTTGAAAATCAAACCCTAAGTCATGTTTCTAAAGAACAGAATCAGAAACAATATCTGAATCTATTGACGGAGATTGTCTTGAAGGTATTGATCTTGCAATAACACAAGCTTTTCCTCTATGATTTTCTCTCTTCATGGGGGAGAAAAAGAAGTATTTGGTTCTTAGGGACTGCCAATTTATTCTCTAATATTTATATATAGTTTTAGGTATTTATAGTTTGCTCCTCATCAACTTAGAATAACACTTAATACCCAATGATACTAATTATGTAATGATTACTTTTTTTGTATCAACGTTACAATAGCATCATACATTAATACATATGTCCCTACATTAGGATTTTTAATGCAACATCCTCGTCTGATGAGGTTGTTCTCAATGAAATTAGATCTTTTGACTGATACTTTCATAGCCAGATCAGTTGTTTGCAATTTAAAGTTGTAGAAATTTTAACTAAGCTCTAAAAAGAATTGTGAGTTGATATAAATCCATAACAACCGTATCTGTTTCTTCTACTCTTAATCAGCAGCATTACTGCTTTTCTGATTTTTGGTGTAGGCAAAAGCATTCTCTGAACAAACAAATTTCAAAGGAGGTATGTTTCTACAATCAGTTTTGAATCTTCTGTATGTTGGTTGCATGAAGCGCTATTGAACTTTGCATGTAAAAGATCATAATAAAATGTTTGCTATAACATTTGTAAGAATGATAATTGTTATTCTTTCTGGATAATCTATGTTTATGCCAATGACACAACAATAGTGAAACTCAATCCGTTCTGTCTACTTCGCCTATCTACAAGATTTTATAGTTCTACTAGACTATAGGATTTATGTATTAAAGTGTTTCTCTCTGAATATTTTTGTATCCCTGAATAGTGATATGAATCCACTATTTATTGGTATTAATTACAGTCAAGAGCCTCTTACATTCACTGATGAAGGCGACGGAGAGGCAAGAATATTGGGAAATAAGGGTTCTGGTTTGAAAAACACAAGAGGGCTTCCAAAGGTTGAAGATGATGAAAAAAAGGGAGAAATGGGCTCTTGATGCCTATTTATAATCTAGTGGCAATCCTAGCAGTTTGAAATGAACGGTCCAAATTGCTTCTTCTGAAAAGCATCTTTTGATCCGACAAATCAGTACTTGAATAGACCGCATTTAATGCACAACCCAAACGATTAATGTTCATCATTGCACGTCTTTTGTCTTGTACGCATTAAAGCAGAGTTCACCTCAATTGTCCTACCGTCATTACAACTCATCCCAAGGGACACACCTCCCACACGCGCGTGTCGCCAGCAGATGCATCAGAAACGACAAATGCGTGCCATATCGAAGGTCCCTACGGTTAATTTCCCCAATACATGATGATAGCTTATGGGGCACATCCGTGAGTCCAACCATCACCACTTGTCAAGGATTTGTCACGCATAAGCGACGAAGTACTGCAAGCTCCTGGACCGCGTTACGTCCCGAGAGCTTGGGAGTAAATGATATCCGCGTTTCTACGAGGTATGACACGTGGCATTTTAGAAGGACACCAAATTAATCCTTCTTTGATCGAAATCCTTTAATACTGCGCTATCGCTGAAAGGCTTCCCCGAACCAAGAAACCTCCAGAACGAAGGGACACGTGGAAGCCTACTCAAACCTGCCTTTGCTTCCCAAAGAATGAAGGAGAAACGTATTTCCCAGACCCAGAAGGGTCTAAGAGGGAAGCTCGTTTGATTTACCTCCAAACAGGTACTCGAGGGGCCTAAAGCGGATGTCAACCCTCACTGGATATCGCGGATATCGACCTTCTCCACACGCCAGGTCACCAAAGTGACGGTTATGCTTTTCCTCACAGAATCAGATCTTCTCCCCTACATCCGAGCATGGTAGTGCTCGCACCACCACCATCTTTTTACTAGACGGACACTACGGACTTTTGTTTTTAAAGAAACAAGCTTTGAGTGACATGTCTCCCCTGCTTTTAAAGGTTAAACATTTGCGTGACACGTGTCCAAGTAGTACAAAGTGGTCCTCATTATCCAGCTGCTACACGCACGGGCATAATGTTACCCATGGGATCATCCAGACAGTTCTACATTGCATGTAATTTACCCCAACAGTGGGATTTAAGCAAAAATCTTAGGTGGGTCATGGAACCGTCTGTACCTACCACTTAGCCTATAAATACCCTTTTATTCTCATGCAAAGGGGTCAAGCCAAAAACACATAGCTAAAACTCTGCTGAGATTTCCCTTGATCCTCTTCTTCTTCGAATGGAAACTAAGGGTAAAGAGTTAGGGTTTCCTGCAAAATACTGTAAACACATCAATATCGCCCTTAGAGGTTAATAGACTGACTCGTGGACTAAGGTTTATTAACACCTGAACCACGTAAAAAATCTTCCTCTCTTAATTTTTGCAAATTATTATTTCTTTAGCTCCTAAATAAATATCTAGTTTTCGAAAATTTCGGTGAACACTAGGAGTAGAATCATCCATTTTGGTTATGAAATATGTTACACGTGTCGCCTAGATGGATGTCACGACATAGTGTGTAGAAATTCGGATAACATGGGTGAAATACATTAAATATCTAACTATTGGGCCTCCAAGATGGTTCTTTCTTGTGTGGCGAATCGTTCGTACAGTGGGGACAATTGTTGGTGCAGGGCACATGTCGAGCAAAAGCTTGCACTTGGTGGACAAAATGCTCAGAGGGGTCGTCGAACAAAGTAGAATATTCGGAGGATGGTGCGCACACTACCATGGTTTGACATAGGGAACAAGATCTAATTTTGTGTCAGACAAGAATAACCGTCATAAAGCCATTCGGCTCTCGCCTCGCATATGGATTCCGGTTCTCCTTGCACAATTGGCATTTGTCTTAAACTCTTCGCATGACCCTCCGGCATCTGCCTGCACTTATAGGTAAATTAGTCTTCTCCGGGAACTGGAACAATGATAAGGCTTTCGGGTCTTTGATGGTCATTTGCTTTGCAACAAATCTTTGTACCTCTTTCAAGTCAGACCTTTCTCGAGCTAGCATAATCTCTCTGTGACCTTCTGCAATTAAGAAGACTTAGTCGGTGATCATTTGAATTGTTGCCTTCTATTTTTTGTCACGTGTTCTTCATTCTAAAGCATAGATAATAGTATTTAAAAACTGAAACGGTTTTTAAAAACTAATAGGGTGCATTTGGCCAATTTTTTTAAAAACAACTTCTGAAAACTGAGTTACAAAAACTAGAAAACAGACACATAAAAATTATTTTCTATTTTCAAAAACAATTTTTCATTTTTTTGTAGAACATATTCTTTTTTACATTTTCACTCGGACCCGAACCTTGGACCAAGACCTAGACCCCGATTTCGGACCCCGGACACGGCCTAGCCTTTGGGACTGATCCGGGCGTGGACCCGAACATGGCCTAGGGATCGACCCGACCTTGAACCTCGAATCTGAGTCCAAGTTCTTGTTCGGGTCCAGGTCTGGGGTCGAGTTCGAGGTGAGCTGAGTTCATATCATGGTATGGTGTAGAATATTGACGTTGTTTTTAAGAAAAAAAAAAAATAGTTTTAAAAAACAGGAGCCAAACACTATTAAATTTTTAAAATGACAAAAATTTATTTTTTATTCTCACTTTTATAAACACAATTCTGAAAACTGAAAACACAACCAAACAGACTCTTAATTGGTAGAAACTAAGTTTAAGGACCTTAATACTCAAATTAAAACTTTGAGGATCAAATTGTTATAGGGGCCATACTTCAGGGACCAACAACACAATTTAATGACAAATCTCCAATCCTATTTGAGAAGTTTATGCAGATCCTATTTCAGAATTATGTTTCTCACTTTTAGAAACACAATTTTGAAAACTGAAAACACAACCAAACAGACTCTTAATTGGTAGAAACTAAGTGTAAGGACCTTAATACTCAAATTGAAACTTTGAGGATCAAATTGTTATAGGGGCCATACTTCAGGGACCAACAACACAATTTAATGACAAATCTCCAATTCTATTTCAGAAGTTTATGCAGATCCTATTCACTCATCATATGAGGCATTGAGATTTGTTTCTGGGGTCACAACAACATTCACTCAAAGAGTAAGAAAGTATATGCCTTAAACTACTAATATAACAACAATTTAATCCAGATGGGTGTTTCCTGATTTAGTTTCTTTTGAAAAAACTCTAGGCAGGTGTTAAAATTATACAACTCTACATGGAAGGATACAGGCAAGACTGGAAGCTTTCATTTCAAAAGGACACAGTGTCTAGAGGTGGCTGGTATGTGCCTTTTTTTATTAATAAAGAAGCAAATATGTAGAAGTCAAATTTGATGCCCTTTTAACTCTTACCGTTAATCAAGTCAGAAAATTCTGCCAAGAAATACTATAGGGATGTTGAATACTAGTTTAGCCAATGAAGCTCACTGCATAATGCTATGACATCCTAGCAATTTATGAACTTGACTTAAACATTCTTTGTCATATGCGAAATTCGAACCACTTTCATTGATTATATCCTAACTTGATTTAGTTCCTTGTTTGATTTCGGTATGAAGATGTGAAATAAATTGCCGTTTGTCTAAGGCAACAAAGTTTAATGCCCTTTTAAGCTTTACCACTAATCTACTGAGAAAGTACTGTTTACACTATTAGTAATTTTAGTTGGGGAGTTTGTCTTTTTATTCGGGCTATAGTGATATTTTATATAGTTTAAGGAAAAAAAAAATCAGGGGGGCCTGCTCCCAAACTGCAAAGATTGGCTCTGTTGCGATGACAAGCAATAGTAATTCGGAATACGAATTGACCTTGACAGAGAAAATCAAACTTGTCTTTCAATGTTTGTATGCTATCTTGATTTTGTTTTCAATACAAAGATTTTAAAAAAGTTATTTTCTCAGGCAACAAGGCGGGATTATAGTTGCAGGTCCTGGCAAAACTAACATCTCGTACATTCACAAGGTTAGTAACTTTTTATTCTTATTATCATTAGGGTGCATTTTTGATTGGGGATTGGGGTAATGAAATTGAAATTTCGTTACTTTGGTTAAAAATATTGGAATGACATTCAATTATTTCTTCACTAATTTGTTGAAATAACTATTACTTCTAAAACTAGGAAGAAACATCATTTCAATACAAAATGAATATAAATTTTTTATTTAGTAAATTTTATTTCATTTTTTATATCCTATTCCCATTTCCATTCTTTGTTTTTATTACCCCAGAAAAGCAATTAAAGTTCTTCGTTTGTGCACTTTCTGATTGATATAAGAGCCATTTAATTCATTTTAGGACAAAGAAGCTGGGGATGATCCTGATATTGAAGACATTCTCAAAGCATGTTGCTCATGAAAGTAGTAAAAAATTCTCTTCTTCTGTTTAGCTCTAAGTCTAGCTCTGCCTGGTTTGGCCAATACTAAATATAGACTCAAGAGCTACAGACATATCCCAGTAAAAAGTTGAAGCATTACTGATTCAATAGGATTTGATATATTTATTATGTATAGATAAATAAACATTTTGTAATATGTCGTTTTTAAAACGTACAACGAAATTCAAATCTACTTCATTGAAAGAAATAATGCTACATTCGAAACTGTTTCTAGAATGAAAAGAGAAAATAACGAAAAAAAAAAAAAAATAGAGAAGCTGGGTCATCATTCAAGAGAAACTTTAACCTCTTTCTTAAAAACTAATTGAAAGAAAAACAACAACAACAAAATAGGGAAACTTTAACCTGCACATATAATTGATGGCACTTCAATATAGTCCATCGACCAATAGATAGATATACTTCATTGACACTAATAATATATATAGTGTCATTCCTCTTAAGTAAAAGTTATGTAAAGGAAAAAGGGGTAAGTTGAAAAATGACTCTTTTATTGATCAATTAATTAAATTTACCTCTAATTTTATATTTATTTAAAACATACTTCTTTTTATATGTATTGTACCTAAAATATCCTGATATAAGAGAGTCACATGGAGAGTATCTTGAAGTTACAAGGGTAAAATTGGTATAATATTTAAAAAAAGAGGTAAAAATGATAAGACTTTAAAAAAAAGGGTAAAAATAAAAGAGGACAATATAAAAAGGGTATAGAGTATAATTTTCTCAAGAAAAAAGGTAAAAGTTGAAAAATCTATATACATAAATATATATATCTATTCTATATAAAGTGTGCTTATATAACAGTATTCTTAGTTTATGAGAAATTTATGGGTAACTTTTTATTTATATTAAAAATAAAATAATTTATGAGAAATTCATGGGTCACTTTTTATTTATATATAATAAAATAAATAGCTTAATTTATTTTCTCCTTAATTTTTTCATATTTTTAATTTTTTATTAAATTAATAAATATTAATCAATTAATTAATCTACTAATATTAAAATATCTACTAAATTTTTTTAAAGTTTAGCATTACTAATTAATAAAAACATCAAAATATCGTCCATTCCTATTTCATATATATATATACAAAATCTTTCTTGAAAAATTCAAATATATCTAACTCATTCAATATTATAAAAATTAATTAAGTAAATAGTAGGATGCTTTGCTAATTATTAATTTATTTTAATTATACCCTTATTATATTTTTATAATGGGGAGTTTTATTTGCACCCCATAAAATAATAAATACACCATATTATTAAAAAAATATAAACTTAAATAATTTTTAAAATTTACTCTAAATATTTTTTTAAAATTTTTTCCTCACATTATTTTATGTTAATTTCAATAATTATTTTGATTTTATTTTCATAATTTTTTCTAACTCATGTATATATATATTTTTTTAAGAAAATTTCATATAAATTTTTTGTTATAATATTTAAAATATAATTTATTTTTATTTGATAGGTATATTTTTTTAAGAATATGAATTAGAAGAAAAAAGTTAAAAAAACTTAGTACAATTGAAGATATAAATTTTATATAAAATAAAAATTATTAAAATGGAATGTCTTTAGAAATTTTGGAGTGTAAATAATATTTCCCTTTTATAATTTATTTTCAAAAGGATCGAGTAAGAGAATACGTGTAATATATATATATATATATATATATCTTTATATATTAAAAGTGCCTATCTAACGACAATTCTTGGTTTAACGGTGTTTTTAATTTTTTTAACGTTTTGAAGCTAACGCCGTTAACTTTTTTTTTCTTCTTCTTATAATTATCAAAAAAATCCTTCTTTGACTAAATCAAAGAATCCAAAGATGACATTGCAACGATTTGCAAATCGAAGCCGAAAATTAATGTCCCCCACTCAATTCAAACATCACCTAGAAAAATCGTCTCTTTGAATTTATCAACCACAGCCTACGACAATGAATTTCTCTCTGATTCAATTCCCAACACCAAACTCAGACCCCAAGGATCCATTCACTTTTTGTTTTCTGATTCGATTCATTTTGTTTGGATCCATTCACTTTTGGTTTTTCTGCCTAATGATTGACCTTCTTTCTTTCCTTACTCATTCAAACCCAAATTCAATCCGCCCATGATGATCGATAGACTGAATCGTCGTAGTCGATTGGTCCCCTAGAGTGGATTCAGAGGTGCACTTGTAACTGTGACTCAGGCACTTATACGAATCCTTATCCGGGTCTCCCAAAAAACCATCCAACGATTAAGAATATGAAGACCCAGATCTGATTCCCGACTCCCACCATTCCAGTTCTGTCGTCGGTGGTGGTGTATGGAGCTTTGGCGGTTTAATCCAAACTATAGCGACTAAATTTGAATCTGTCATTGAAATCTACTGGCGGGATTTCCCTTTCACCTCGTTGCTCAGGTTTCCCTCAGCCTCCCACTTCTCAACTCGGCGGTGGCGGCGGCGACATCTCCTCCACTAGCAGACATGGTAACACTTCTTTTTCTCCAATATTTGATATTTAGTTTTCACCGGAATATATCTTTCAGGATTTATGTATTCTGCTTTTAGGGTGCCTATATCTAATTGCATATCTTATAGAATCAGTTTTCGATTAATGCTTATGTTTTGTGTTTTTCTGGATACCCTTTTGGCTTATCTTTCAAGTTTAGTCTCAAGTATTCATTTTTTTCTTATCATAATCCGATTACGAAGCTTAGTCTCAAGTAATTATAACTTCATGATTAAGAAAATATGAATATAGGAGCTGGAAATATATACCAATTGGCAATAGATGAATAACAGTAGTGATAGTGTAATTAGTTGTATATTTTGTTTAAATTCATTTATTTCTCCTTCAAATTTTCTTAAACTTGATTTGGTGTGATTTGATTATTTAAAAATGTCACTGAAGCTTGAAACTTTAATTCTAATATGGGGATTTTTGGTAATTTGAGATTATCGTCCTTAATAATATGAAATACTCAATTTTTTTAGTTCCTTTAGGGTAAAGGGATCTTATTTGATATTGGATCTCCTTATCTGAGATCTCTTTTGAAGCAAAGTACTCATGCATAGTACCATCGATCAATAAAGAGAATTTTGGGGTAGTAACACTCCATCACAAGATTAACAAACTATCCTAAGTCTTATCATTCAAAATCACATTCTATCACACTGGTGATACTTCTTATTAAATTAAAAGATTGGATTAGTCTTTCTGTACCCACCCGCTATCCCTCCCTGTTTGAGAGTGGTTAAATATCTATAGGAGAGCCTCCTAATAAAGAAGTTGCTTCTTGAAATTGCAAGAATAGCATTTTAAATAATACTATATTTAATTTTAGCACTATTCTAAATAATTTTTTATTTAACATTTGTGGCATAAGAAGAGGAATTGAGTTGGGATGTTGATGACAATGACTAAGAAGATGATGTTGTGTTGAAAAAGATTGCCAAGAAAAATGGGGAATCGGGTAGTGAAGATGGTGTAGTAGTAGCAAAGGAAGTGCAAAATGACTCCTCAAATGCTTCCTTGATGGAATAGAAAGTTCCTTTGATACTAATAAGAATGTTGAGAAAACTTATAATGTGAATGAGGGAAAGAGTAGTGAGGGAGAGTAAACAGAGTGTGCATTTGGAAGAAGATGTTGTTGATTCTGAAGCAAGTAATAAAAAATTAGATGTATCCAAAGCTGATGATAAAGTAGCTTTGAAAGGGATGATTGAATTTGGTGAATCGAACAAAGATAATGATGTTACAGTTGTTTCAACTCAGCCCTCAATGCCAGAGGAGGAAGATCTTGGTTGGGATGAGATTGATGATCTTAAAACTATTGAAGATAAGAAAATTACTCTTCTTAGGAGGCCTAATAGAGCAGAGCTGTGAAAGCGGCTTAAGAAGATGATGTGGACTTGAGCTGGGATATTGAAGATGGTGATGATGAACCAAGTAAAGCTCCAAACTAGAACTTCAGTTAGTTAATAATTGTACTGCTTTCATATTTTCCTCCGTAGAGGATTTCTTTTCTTTTTCCTTTTTTTTTTTTCAATATCTTCTCCCCTATTTTTTTTTTCTGTGATGTTTTAAATGCAAATATGTTTACGTCATGTAAAATTAATTTGTAAGGTTTGAAAGTAACTCTATCATAGTCATGTAATGTCATTTAATTTTGCTACATTTATATGGGGTTCCCGCTCTTTGCCAAAGACTGATGGCAGTTGATATTATTCAAATCATTCAATTACATTAAGGTAGCATTTTATATTTATAGGACCCATTTATGTTTGTATGACTCTTATTTGTAATTGATCATTGTTTCTCATGTTATCTTGATCTTTTTCTAGGTATGTGCTCTCACTTAGACGTATGTTATTGAATTTTTTTAAGATGCCGTAATGTTCAAAGATGTGCAGAAAATATATTACAATCAATTCACCATTCAAATAGCTGAACCGATGGAAGATTAGGATGAAGTTTTACTATGCATTGTTTTATTTTTCTAATATTATTCTATATTAAGACGTTATTTAATAAAAAAAAATTTCTCAGATATCACTTTTTCTTTAATTTTCGTTACATAATGTTTGCTTTCAATTTTGTAAAATACATATATTGTTCTTTTAAATTTTCTTGAAACAAATCATAAATGTTAAAGTCATACATTGTTATGATTTATCATAAATTATTTTTTCACATTAAGGATAACTACATTATGATGATTATATAAATATTACTATTAACATACTTTTTATTATAAATACCAATGTATATATCATAATTTTATATACACAACTATATTTTATTAACCGGATACAATGACACAAAGATTATTTTAATAAAATAAATCATCCATTAAATAAAATACTTTTAATTACACAAAGATTACTAATCAAATACTTTTAGTTACAGAATTAAAAAAAATAAAAAAAATCAAATCTTAAATAAAACTAACACTTACGTGGCTCGGCACGTAAATTTCACCTAGTATATATATATATATAGATATATATATATATATATATATATATATAAAGATCGCATTTACATGCATGGTATAATAATTTATATATTCATATATCTATATATCTATCTATTTATATAAAGGAGAAATATGAGGTGGTAACGTGGTGTTAGTTAATCAATAAAATACCATATGTAAATATAGTATTGGCCAAACTAATAATTATTTTAAAAAAATAATTTAAAAAACAAAAATTAATTAAAATAAATTCATATTATTCAAAAAAAAAACATTATATACATATTAAAAGAAATAAAAATTAATTTTTCCATCTTCTTCCCGTCATATTATTTGTATGGATTAACAATAAATTTTTTTTGTTAGGAGATTAACAATAAACTTTGATTCTCGATTCAAATGATATTTTTCAATTCTATTTTCATATATTTAAAATTCTAATTCCATAAACTTTCTACTAATATTTTTCAATTAATGAAACGAAAAGAAAAACTTTAAATCCTGTATGAAAAATCAAACTTTCAATCCTAATAATTAATAGAAACAACATCAAATTTCAAGTTCTCAAAATCTATAAAAATAAATAAATAAAAACAGATTTCATAAACACAAACTCAAACATTAGAACCTCAGTAAAACACTAAAACTCAAACATTAAAAACAGACACAATAAAATTCGAACCCAGAACTTATAACACACACATCTGAATAAAAATTAAACCATAAATGAAGATTTATGTTAGTATTTTTTGAATTTCGGTATTTATCAGCAACAAATTTAATATTTTAAGTATTTATATCATAAATTTTTTAATAGTAAAGTTAAAAATTTTAATATAATTTTATTAAGTAATTATTATTAATTAAAATACACAATTTATTTTTTATATATAATTTAAAATATTTTATATATCCGCCGCAAAGCGCGAGATGTTTACTAGCATATATATATATGGAAGAGGTTTCAATGATTACATTTTTATTGTAACCATCATGGTTATATTTTTAAGCCATTGGATTACTATTAAATGGTTGTGATTAATTTGGAAATTAAATAAAAATAAATAATAAATAACTTGTAACCTGAAAGTAACCTAATCATTTATTTCCTTATAAAACTTTAATTAAGATTAATTATATTTTAAAATTAAATTAATTATAATTATTAATTAATTTTTTGCAATTTATTACTATATAAAGATCTTTTAACAATTTATTTTTTTACACTTAAATTATTTAAAATTTTTATTGCAAAACTTTTTATAATTTAAAATTATACACATATAATTTCATAATTTAAATTTTATTATACTTGTAATCTTAATTTTAAATTATTACACTTAATTATTTAATTTTTTTATTTAAATATTTAAAAAGTAAAAACTGAAATAAGTTGAAGGATTTTTTAGAAAAAAAAAATGGCTGCACTTGTTATTGATTGATTAGCTTGAGGCCTCATACTTAGTACATCTAATTGTAACAAAATAATTAAATATCATTAAAAAAATAATTAATTATTTAAAAATTTATTATAAGAAGAGAATTTTAATTTATGTCAAAAGAAGTTTAATTTTTGTAAAAAAAATAAATTTTATTGTAAATATTATAATTAAATGGCTTAATTATTAAAATAATTAAAGTAAGAATTTAAATATAAATATTAATTGCCAAAAGAGGTCTTGTTAAATATTTAATTAATTATTTTCAGAAAATAGTTAATTATAATTAATTAATTCTAAAAAAAGAATGTCTACCTATTAGTAACCTGCTATTACAGGTCAAAAAAAAATGTAACCATATGGTTATAATAAAAAGGGTAAATACCATTTTGGACCTTCTGTTTTACAAAAGTTACCAATTGGACCCTGTGTTTTGGAAAATGACAAAATAGACCCTGTATTTTTTAAAATAGTACAAATAGGACCCTGAATTGATTTTTTGTCAAAATAAAGTTTAATTATAATCCGATCTAAAAGTGCTATGACAAAACTGTTTACATTTTTTGTATCTGTTCTTATTAAGCATTGTCTTCAAGTTGGTTGTATTAAAAAAAAAGTTGTCAAAAATTAAGCTGAGGGTCCTATTTTTACTATTTTAGAAAATACAGGGTCCATTTTGTCATTTAACAAAATACAGGGTCCAATCTGTAACTTTTGCAAAACACAGGGTCCAAAATGGTATTTACCCTAATAAAAATGTGACCATTGAATGGGTATTACCTATGAATGGTTAATATACAAATTTAATTATAAATATTAATTTTAAAAATATTAAATTATCGAATTTTGATCTAATAACGAATAATGAAATCACAAATTTGAATTTATATGCTTAATTTAACTACTTAATTAAAAAAAATATCAAAAAATATTTCTTTTTACACTATATCAAAAATATGTTCATACAAAAATATTTAGATCAAACTCAACTTTTTCTTTTCTTATTTTTCTTATTAATTTTTTTTTAATTTTTTTTTTTACCGATGGAACAATCTCAGCCCATATGATATAAAAATGAGGGATTTTTTTAATTAGATAGAAAAATTAAGCATAAAAACTCAAAATTTTCTAATTTTATTCATATTGATAGTAATAGCTATGCACCCATATATATATAATAACTCTAAACTTAATTATGTGTTATTTACTAATATTATTAATTTACACACACGAGTTCTCTCTCTCATCTCTCTCTCCCCAATGTGGTTAGCCATAAAGAAAACTCAACCCAATGTTTTCTCATCAAATTTATGTACAGAGAATAAGAAAAAATTATTTGAATTCATGTGGTGGGTCAAGAAAAGTTATTGATATGCATTGGTCTATTATAAATAGATTTATATTTTTATGAACATCGTGTTTTTGAGTTTGGCATGAATACAAAATAATATCAATGAGTACATATCAATAAATAAATTTAGTTTGTACTAAAACAAATAATAATAAATAAATCTGGTACGATTTTAGTGTAAATGTTAAGTTTTTTTTAGAGTATTTATTATATTAAGAAATAGAGTATATTATATTAATTTTTGTCAAGAAAAGTGTATATTATATTAATTCATTACTTGCTTCTTATTACTGTTTATTAGTTTAATTATAATGGATTTATGGTCGGCTCCTTTGAGAATTTTTTTTTTTTTGTTATTTACACCACATACTAAATTTTTTAATTTTTTATACTTTCACTATGTTAATTTTTTATCGTTGTTCTACAGTTATTTTTTAATTGTTATACTGCTGTTTTTAGTTGTTCTGTATTGTTTTCAACTGTTGTTATATAAAAATACAGTATTTTTGAAAAAATTTACATGTGACGGTATTTTTGTAAAAGTTAATCAAAATTCCAGTATTTTTGTAAATTTTATTTATTTAATTTTTTGGTGGTGTTTTCTAAAATATTTTTTAAAAAACAAATAGTTTAACTATAATATTAAATTATATATGTAGATATAGTAAATTGATCATTTTATTTTGCGTACCAATGGATGATATATTTCAAATTCATAAGAAAAGTATCTTAATTTAAATAAGACATTTATTAATTGTTACTCCAAATATATTTATTTATTCTCTTTTCAATTCTCTTATTTTCTAATTTTTTATTAGATTTATGAATTTATGTGATATTTTATAGTAAAAACAATTATATCGTATATAGTCATCAAAGAATATCTACCTATCTATTTATACTTATAATTTAATTTATAATTATTAATTAAAATAAAATTAAGTTAGATATCTATTCTATATAAAGCGTGCCTATATAATTCTTGATTTATGAGAAATTTATGGGTGACTTTTTATTTTTATTTAATAAAATAATAAAATATTATTTATATATAATAAAATAATAATAAAACCAATCTCATTAATATTTGAACTGATTTTTAACATTCTGATGTTTGTTTTTTTAATCTTATACTTTTAATTGAATTTAAATGTCTCAAGTATATATATTATATAATGACATATATTTTACTCTCACTGATTAATCTTTTATTGTTCCCCATAAATATAATAGTGTGCATTCTTTTTTATTATTATTATAAATTGTTGTCGTCACATATTGAATTTGTATTTGACTTGACTAATCTCAGTGATAGTGTGGTAGTGGCTTTCTTGCAACAATGTACTTGAAGTCGATAGACGATCAATGTATGAGTAAAGAGCGAGTACAAATAGTATAGGTATTCTTTCTTTTCTCTTTATCTCTTTATCTCCTATCTCTTTGAATTATATTTGTATTTATAATTTTTATTAATTTATTACAAATTTCAGTGATGATAACATTGGGTTTGAGATGCTTGAGGTTGTATTTTGTTGAAAATATAATAAAGAACAAGAAAAATTGTTACAAATGTTATAGAGAAGACATTTATTTAGTGAATCAATTATAATTTGTGTGGAAATCTCAAATTTTGAGTTATAGATATACTTTCTTTCCATGTATAGTTATTCTTCATTAATCTAATCCTTATATTTATAATGATTATATTTAGTACTATTCATGAAATCTCCATTCTCCCTAAGCAATACATAGTTTATTGGTTTCTATAATTTTGTGCTAATTTTATTATATATTTTTTATGTGCCAATTATAAAGTGGTAACCATAGTGTATATCTATTCTATATAAAGTGTGCCTATATAACTGAATTCTTGGTTTATGAGAAATGTTAGACTTTTTATTTGGGCTTACATTAACTTTTATTGGTTTTATTAAAACTTGGGTTGATTGGATAGTTCTTTGCTGTGTTAGCCCATGTTGTTGGTGATCAATTATTAATGGGCTTAGCATCTGTGTGTAAAGTCTAGGTGAAGCAGAAGTGTGGGCTTTTCTAGTTGACTGAAGCCTTTGATGAGCAGGCCCAGCCCAACTAGGGTTTTGTAGCTAAGTCCCCTCCCTAACTCTATAAATACATATTGTCTCATCACAATTGTATACTTTTTGATAATCAGATAAATAAACTGCTTCTGATTTAGAGATCTAGGGAGGAAGACTTAGTTGATAGTATTGCACTATCGAATTGAAGTAATTGATGTGGATCGAATTGAGATAATTGCTATGGATCAATCAAGTACGCATACCTAATTATTTTATAGGGGTTTTTTTAATATTATACCTAAAAATTATTTTATTTATAAAAATACCTTTAAGAAAATTATTTGCACAAATACCGTTGTGCCACGTCAGCATACATACCGAATTCCAAAAAAATTACCGAAAATGGAAAAAATTAGAAAATCTCGTTTCCAAAAATTTTCGCTTTTTGGGTTTTGAAAAAAGTAACATTTTAGTTACTTTTGATGTGAATAAGATATCAATTGGTTACTTTCCTATTAACAAATTTATTTTAGAATTTTAGAATTTTATACATTTATAAATTATAAAATAATCATTTTAAAATGTGAGAAATATATGTTTTTCTGTCTCCAAAAAATGACGACTAATATTAAAAGAAACTTTTTTGTTTCTTTTTTATGTTTTCAAGCTATATTATGTTATTTTATTGTTTAAGATACATTGAGGTTATTTTTTTTTTTTAATGTAACTCATATGATGTTTTAGATAACCAACAACAACAATTTCCTAAACAATTTGATATTTACATGTTGAGATGTAATTAATTCTAAAAAATATAGAGTAACTTGTGATGGTGGTTGTTGTATTGAATTTTAAGTACTATGATTGCCATATATTTATTTTAGAAACATATCAAAATTGTTACAAAATAAGCTAATTGTATAAGTTTATTATTTAGTAACTTATAAAATTGGTTGATATATTAAATTTGGTTTAAGTTAAAAGTTTAATTATTTTTGTTAGCTAGATATATAGAAAAGAAACTTAAAAGTTACTCTTTCCGGTCATTTATTTTTGTAGCGGCAAAAAAAATATATGCTTCTCACATATCAAAATGATCATCATAAAAAATAGATTATAATTGTGCAATTTTTGAGTCAAAATAATAAATAGTTTAGCTGAATTTTTTTTTTTAAAGTTTTGGAAAAGAAAATATATATATATATATATATATAGATATGTATATGTGTGCGCTTTACCTCTATTTACACAAAAAACAAAATGGTTTTAGCTACTAGCTAGGAGAGAGAAAAAAGAGTAGAAGAAAAAATATAAAAGAAAAACTCAGGGGTTACTGTAATAGAAGAAAAAAACATTTTTTAATTTCAGTATACGTTTAAAAAATAATACAAAGATATAACGGTATTTGAAGCAATAAAATGGACAGAGTCAAATTCATAAATACTTTGAAAATGATGTTGGTATGTGCAATTAATTCTATTTTATATTATTATTGTGTTCTATGTTATATACAAATTGATCTTGGGGTTAATTGTTAATTTATATAACATGTGGTATCAGATTGCCAATAGTATATGATTTAGAACCTATAATTTGTATAACCATTAATATGTATATGTTAATTTTCTTCAATTACATATTAATTTCGTTATTATTTTATGTTGAATTTTTTGTTTTTCAATCTTAAAAGTTTAGGGGTTTTATTCCTCATTAAATTCTCTTTCTTTTGATATATTATTTGCATAAAATTATTGAGTGATTTAGGAGAATTTTAAGATTAAACTTTTAGGGTTTATATATTTTCTTTATGAAATTAATTTTGTGTTTTTCAATTCTATTGATTATAATCTGAAATTAATTGTGCATATCTCATCAATCATTGATTTAAAATGTTTCTAAAAGTTTAATTTCCGAATTGGATCAAATTTTCGGGTTACTTTGCTTCTTTAGTTTTTGGATTAGTTTTAATTTAGATCTACCTAAGTTTATGTGTTGTTGCATGAAATTAATACCATAGATCTATTAGAAATTGTAAACCAATCAAAATTCCTCTTTTTCCCGTCCGTTTCGTCACTTTTTTGGCCGGAATTTTGTCCCGACCCGCTCGGGTCTGAACCGGGTCGCACAAAACCCATTTTTTCAGCCATGGAGGTTGCTGGAGGTTGAAGACAACCTGCTGGGACGAAGCCCACTCGCGGCTGCCGGAGAGTGAGAGAGAGTGAGGTAGTTTCGTGACTCCGTTTTCGACGATTCTTTTTCCAGCATTATTAGAATTTGATTTCTGATTTTTTGGTAATTTTTAATTAATTTTTTGACGCCGTTTAATAATAATTATTATTTTAATGATAATTATGCAGTTAAAAAATTATTAAAAATAATTTTTGATGATTTTTCAAAATCTGTAAATCATAGAAAATTTTTTGGGTTTCTTCTCATTCCATAAGATATAGTCACTCTCTTATTTGATTTATCTTGACTATGTAATCTCCACCAATATTCTTTCTTTCACATCTTTCCATTATTTGTTGTTCTAAAGTTATAAAACTTGATTGTTTGATACAAAAATAATGTGTTATGGTGGACACTTTATTTTTTTTATTATCAATATAATAAAAGCAATTAATATATCTCTTTTGGAAATTTGGTTGAAAATTATTAATTTTCAATGATTGTTTTATCACTAAATTTCACATGTTGAAGAAAATATTATATCTTTTGGTTGACTATATGTGTAATTACTTGCCCAAAGGTAGTATTTACTGTTGGGTTTTATGCCCTAAATAAAACTCATTTCAATATAATCAGATTTACTTATTAATATAGATAAGAAATAACATCTAATGTTGCATGGTTCACATGATTTATTTCATGATTATATGTACATAATGTATAAATTCATCTGAAACCCTTTTCACATACTTGATCCTGTTTATTGTGCCGTCAACACATTGGAAAGTAAACATGACTATGTGAATAAAGTTTCCTAGATTTATCAGACACAGGGTTTTACTGATATGATAATCTACAACAAGAGTTTACTTGTATTTGGAGAAATACTATGTTCTTTCCAGAACATTGGTTAAAGTAAAGCTCAGGTTGGATGCATGGAGTATGCATCGGAAGGGACCGATATTGAACTTTGACTTAGATTTATTAAACTTATCGTAATATCTATTCAAGTCAATATCGCCTAGTTGATCCTAGATCAAATGTTCTTAATCCTGTTATGATTAGGCTCAATCTTGAAAGGCTATTCGTGTTCGTTGATTTGTTAGTTAAGCTTACTTTTAGGTCAGGGTGATACGTACATTTTGGGAACAATGTAGTGCAATTGAGTGGGAGCGCTAGCATAAACATGGAATCTATAGCTTCTATCTGGCGAATAGTAAGCAAAGGATGATCTCCTTCGAGCTTGACCAAACGAAAATAAATGGTGGAGATCTCATTTCACATAAGTTGAAATATCATTTATACGGGGTCAAGTGTTTTAAGGATAAAATACATAGTAGGGTGTTACGGTAATCTAATCCCTTTACTGTGTAGATCATTCATATAGAGGATCATTGATCACATTAGGATTATAACAATGGATAACTAATGATGTGTCTATATGGTGGAACATATAGAGCATTCTATATACTGAGAGTGCAATTCTAAGTTCTATGCGTGGATTCAACGAAGAATTAATAAGTCAGTAAATTTTAGTCCTAAATTCTTGATCTACTTATTGGAAGCTCGGTTATATAGACCCATGGTCCCCCCCCACTAGTTGAGATAATATTGCTTGTAAGACTCTTATAATTTGTTTTGATTAATCAATTATAATTCTCAAATTAGACTATGTCTATTTGTGAAATTTTCACTAAGTAAGGGCGAAATTGTAAAGAAAGAGTTTATAGGGGCATATTTGTTAATTATGATACTTTGTATGGTTCAATTAATAAATATGATAAATGACAATATTATTTAATAATTATTTATAGTTATTAAATAGTTAGAGTTGGCATTTAAATGGTTGAATTTGAAAATTGGCGTTTTTGAGAAAATCAGATGCAGAAAAGATAAAACTGCAAAATTGCAAAAAGTAAGGCCCAAATCCACTTGTATAGGGCTGGCCACTTTTGTAGAAAATTTAACACTACAAGAAAACTCTTTTTCAATGACTAAATTTTTAGTCATTAAAACTCATTAATTAGTCACCCAAAATTTTTTATGACTAATTATTTTTAGTCGCCATTTAGTCACTGAAAGTCGGTCGTAGAAAAGATTTAGTGACTAAAATATTTTGTCACAAATAGTGTTAATTTTTATGACTAAAATTTAGTCACAAAATATATTAAATTTAGTCACAATAAATTTGATATATTGGTCATCTGAATTTCATTGTACACTTTTAACAACCAAAAAACTATGCTTCAGCAACTAAAATTTAGTCATGAAATATTTGGTGACCAAATATTTTAGTTGGCAATAATAAATAAATAATTATATAAATTAATTATTTGGTGACAAATATTTAGTTTTAAAAACTAATTTATAAAATTTATTTTAATTTTTAATTTGGAGTTTACATTCATTTAAATTATAAGCAAAAACAAATAATTCAAAAGACAAAATACTAGACAACAACTAGACCAAATATAAGAATCAGCAGCAAAACATAGCTGTCACTACAATTTATTTATCGAAATTCCACTCTGCATTGTCTTGTGCTAAAACTATATCATCAATCTTTAAGAGACCCAAGCTCCTAGCAACAATCTTGACACTTTTTGCAGTAATCTCGTGTCATGTTCTTTAGTAAAAATCACTGCACAAAATATGAACGATTAGTCACTATTAATTTCATTCAATCAGTCACTATATATATATATGTATGCTTATCTTTTACTGGTCATCCATAACCCAAACATAGTTTTGAACAAAGCAGATACAAAAGAGACCCTTTTCACTACAATCAAAATTCAGAATTTGTTGTAACGAGTCCTTATGTTAATATGCCCTGCTATGCATAATACTCTCTTAAATGAAGCAACTAAATCCACACAAAACCAGAGTTAAATATATAGATATAGTTACCACTTTCAGTACTTCATTATAAATTTTTTGGAAGCAATTCATCCTTTAATTAATAATAAATAAATAATAGTTTACCTTTGGAGAATAAGAAACAACTTATTCTTCACTTTTTACTTTGTTGCAATCACTGAACCTTCAAAAAATAAATAAATAAAGATTCACATATAGAACAAAGAATCTGAAACAAAATTTATGTCCCACACAAAAATCTTAACAGTAAAACCTTAAAATAGAACAATTATCTCTGTACAAAAACAGAGTTGAATAGAGCTAGCACTTTCAGTATTTGATAATAAATCATTTTTTGAAAATAATTCATCTTTCAGATAATAGTTTACCATTGGAGAATATGCAAGAGACTATTCTTCCCTTTAACTAGTTACAATCATTGAACCTGCAAAAAAAATAAAAGAAAGATACATGCATGAGAGAAAAATTTAGACATTTGTTTATACATAGTACATACAATTTTAATAATATTCTTGTTGTATCTTGTAAGCTCATCTTAGAAAAGATATCCTCTCCAACAGCCAGAGCTATTCACCAGATAATATTCAAGTTTATTTTATTGCCAATAAGAAAAGAAAATCATGATATTGTATTTCTTAAGAAAGATATAATGAACTTACTAATGTGGGTGTTTTCATCTTCATTTAATAAATATTAAGCATTGATGCAATGTCCCCCCACCTTGTATGCAACTTCTAGAAACATGTAAAAAAAATAACAAAGGGGTATCACTCAATTAACGAAATTTGATAATGAGTTCCCATCCACTCAACACTCTGCTCAGAAGGCTACCTTACAAAAAAATTTCAAAACAATAATCTTTTTATTTTACCTTTAATGTTGAAGCATTTTCAACACAGTTGCCACTCCCATAAGCCAAGTGTGCCTGCAATAAAACTGTTGATATTGTTAGTAGCACTTCAGTTCAAATATTTTCATATTCAAATAAAAGGATGCTGCAAATTTAAACAAAATTTTACATAAATAAGAGATCTCTGTTTCATACAATTTTGAGAAAATTAATTGTAAGAAAATATATTTTTTAGGATTACAAAAAGGTGAGAACACATATTTTATTTAATGAAATAAATATCCACTAACTACTCCAGCCTTCAGCATCTGTTCCAAAGACATGTTTTATTTAATGGAATAAATATGAAAGAGCTTGTATTCTCGATCAAAGTAGAGTAAACTGCTCCTAAAAATCAAATAAGGGAATGTGACATATGAAAGGAGTACTGTTGATCAACAAATACATAGTGTGCCAACTTAAGCTCACCAACAGCTCCAACAATGATGATTGAGAGTTGTATCATTATGAAAAAAGAGAAAAACAATTCATAATTTGCTAAGAATTAATTCCTAAGAATCAAATATCAAAAACCAAACAATAAATAAATATAGAAACAAAATGAGAACAAATAAATTGAAATGCGAACTTGTCTGGCAAGATGATCAATATTCAATGGTTCGATAGAAGTAGCGAAGAGGAATTCGTTAATCGATTATAGTTTCCAACCTAATTTCAAAAACCTAATTGCAAATATAGATAGAAATAAAATGAGAACAAAGTAAAATCAAAACTCTGTTACGCAAAGCAACAATGTATATTAAAAAACTGTCTAGATATACATCAATTAAAAGAAAATCAAAAGTGAGCGAGACTAAAAATTTCTATGAAATAGAGCAAATGATTGTTTGAGAAGACAATTTTGTCCAATTGGATGATGATGATCCAAAATTTAATTTCAGTTTAATCTACAAACCCTTAAATTTCAGAATTGCTAGATAATAATTAAACAAATGTAAAAGTGAGAAGGATAGCTTACCTAGCCGGAGTGAAGAATGGAGATCGACTGATGAAGAACGACGCTAGCTAAAAATGAGACAATTAGATTCCGATGCCGATAACCGCCATGGCAGCTAGAACTGAGACCTTTTTTTTTCACGAAATGGGTTCATTTTTGTTAACCGTGAGCTTAATTTTATTGGGCTTTTGAAATCAGAGAGTCCATTTCAATTTAGACATCCGTAACCACGTACATATGTATATAATATAATACTTTTTTAATAAACTTATAAGCATGTATTATGGAAAGGTATATTTGTTGTAGTGATAATTAGTTTAATTTCTTTTAAATATTATATAAATATTTAATTTTCTAAATTCAAATCTGAAAAACATTAAAAAAAAATAAAATAATTATTTGAATGAAGTCTTATTAAAATGAATTAATTTATAAATATATATATATAGAAATAAAATATATATATGCACAGAAATAGCTAACTAATTATTAGACAAATCAAAATGATAAATTTTAAAATAAAAAAGTCTAAAAATAACAATTATCACTTATTAATGTGATAAAATATCTAAACAATATTATATATTAATTCATTATATTATTTTAAATTTAAATTGATTTTTACCAAAAAAAAATATTGTTCAATAGGATCCTTTCAATAAAAAAACAATTAATGAACATATATTTATATAAGTTTGTTAATTAGCTTATTAATGAGCTTATATATTATTTGTTCTTTTATAGCTCACTAGTATTATATTTTTTAGTAGCTAAAATATTTGTAATGACATAATATACATTAAATATAGTAATTTAGTTTTATATTTTATCGTGACTAAATAATTAGTTGGTATATATAAACCATTAATAATAAATGTAAGTATAAATTTTTTAGGATTAATATTTTAGTCATTGAAACTCTTTAATATTTACTGACCAAATATTTTGTCACAAATTGAGAATTTTTAGTGACTAAATAATTTTAGTCACCAACATTTAGTGCTCCCGCCACAATTATTAATTTGGTGCAAAAGTTTCAGTGACTAAGTACAATTTTAGTCACTAAAAATAGCAAACAGTGACTAAAAATTAGTCGTTGATTCTTTTGGTTCCATTTAAATATTATTTTATGACTAAATATGTCTGCGACTAAATATTAGTCGTAAAAGCTAACTATTAGTGACTAAGTTGATTTAGTCACAAAAAATTTAGTCGCTGAAAATCTATTTTCTTGTAGTGTAAACTGATATTTTCATTATTTTAATGCCAAATAATTCAAACCTTACCCTAGTGGAATGCTATAAATAGATAGTGAAGGCTTCAGAAAATTTACACTTAAATTTCTACACTTTCTGAATCAGAAAAACCTGAGCCTCCTCTCTCTTCTCTAGCCGCCACTCTCTCTCTCTATTCTTCCTTGATAATTTCGAACTACCTTAGTGTATGAGTAGTGCCCACACACAGCAAGTGATACCTCAATCATAGTGAGGAAGATCGTGAAGAAAGATCATCAGCAAAGGAGATTCAACATCAAGGATTCAGAGAAAGAGATCCAGGTTCAGATATTGATAATGCTCAGCTACAGAAAGGAATCAAGGGCTAGATATCTGAATGGAAGGAGTCATATTATTCCGCTGCACCCAATGTAAGGTTTCCTAAACTTTATATGTGTTTATTTCATCGATTTAGAAAGTTCATATTTAGGGTGTTAATAAACATACTTGTGAGTAGATCTAAGATCCTGGTAAAATAATTTCCAACAACTGGCCTCAGAGCCATGGTAATTGATTTACTTGCAAGAAATTTGGACTTTAAAACGATTGTTTGTATGTTTTTGGATGGTATCATGTTGTATTGAGTGTTATTTGATGATTGATTGATGTTTGTAAATTTTCGTGAAAAATAATTGTGATTCTGTTTCTGGTATTATTTTTATTGGATAATATGGAAAAAATTAAGCAAGTTAGCCTTTTACAGAACTCAATTTCGATTTTATTTGAATTAGTTATGATTTTTTGAAGATTCGAAAAAATCGGAGCTGTGCTGAAATTTTCCTGCGATCGTGAAAACTGTCCGTACAGTTCACAATTTTTTCGTTTTTCTTCGATTTTTCATGCTTTTTCATGGAATTAACTTCCGATTTTTGGTGTAGTTTTTTATTTATACTATTACTATTCCTAATTCAATTCTAATTATCATTTTGAATTAATTTAATATTTTTTAAATTTAATTCAAGATATTAGTGTAATTTGAATTTGAATAGAATTAGTATCTATTTTCTTGCTTAAAAATCTATCTTATTTTTAAATTTGATTATATCTTATCTTAATTTTAAATTTAAGGTCAGATTTTATATATATATTTTTTAAATTAAATCTTTTTTAGATATTTTGACCTTATTTAAATTTAAAATAAGATAATTATAATCATGTAATTTTAAATAGATGTAAGATATTTTGCTAACTTTTAAATTTTGTTATTTTATTTATTTAAATTAAATTTAAAATCTGAAAAAGATATTTAACTTATCTTTTCTAATTTTTATTTATAAAATAACATTTAAATTTTAAAAGTACTTAGCAAATTTTGAAATGATATTTAGGTTGGTTGAAACCTAATTTTTCAAAATTGTAGGTTTAATTTTTAATTTTTTTTTTAAATTTTGAATGATTCAAATTTTTTTTTAAAATTTTCAAAAAATTATTTTTTAATTAATTAATTATTTCGAAATTAATTATTTAATTTAAAATTAAATAAATCCTACATCCAACTATCCAGCTAACCTTGTTGCAGGAGTATGTGTTTTAGCTTGTTTGTAAGTTTTCAAAACCTATTATTACTTGATTGCAAATAGCCATGGTTACTTTTTGCCAGATCTAATGATTTGATGGCTCCCTTGGTCAAGTTAATAATTTTTAACAGGTATATTTACAATCTTCTTTCATCTGTGTATGACCTAGCAACATGATAGGACCCATCCAAAGTGTGCCTGTGTGAGACTATGTGTTTAATTTGATTATAGATACATATAGGTTGTTGTTGCTAAAATAAATTATCATAGTTCTTGATAGAATCTATTTAGGCCCATTTAGTTATTGGGCTTATTCAATTAATAATAATTGTTCTTATTAAGGTTAAATTCCTCTCTTTTGGGCCTTGTGTGAGAGTTGGGAGCCATAGAAGTGGGTACGACATACTGAACCCAACACCCCCTCACATGAACCACCCCAATTGTGAAGGCCCATTTGCCTGATTTGAACAACTGTACTAGGTTAATTACACTAGTTTAACCTAATAAAATTGATTAGCAACATAATTAATTTCATTTATTTTGAAATTAATTTAAGAAAATTATAGTTTGAAGAATTTTTTATTCTAAGCTAAACTATATGTATTTTCTTGTATTTAATTAAATATAGAATTATAACCATCTAGATTCTTTCTGGAACTTAATTTAAATTTTTCATTAAATATTCTTATTTAAGTTGATATTTAGTTATCTACAACTAACCAACTTAAATGTGAATATCTTTTGAATTTCAAATTTCAAATTAAGTTGAGGAATTTTAGGCATTGGTTATTAAGATTCTTTAGATATTTTTTAAGTTAATATCTTTTCGAATATTAACTTAAAATGGAATATTTTCAAATTAAGTGGTTACAACTTAATTTTTGATATTTAATTAAATTTAAATTTGAAAAATATTTAAGTTCTAGATTTTTTCTAATACAACTTAAATTAGATATTTTTTTCAAATTTTGTGGAAAAGATACTTAGTCAAATAAGATATTTTCTAGATAGTTATTTCTAGACTACTTATTATTTCTAATATTAAATAGGAAAATATTATACATTGTGAAATTAATTATTTATATAATTAATTTTGGTACAATTTATTTTAAGTATATTTTTCCTAGTATTAAACTAGAGACTAATAATTAAGCCTTCTCTACACTTAATTATTTATTTCTTGAATTTAATACATTTAATTAATTTGAAAATTGAATATCTAAGTTGATTTTTATCATCATACTTAAATATTTCTTTTTCATGACATTTAATTAAATAGAAAATCATTTTTAGTTGAAATTTATTTTTTCAACTAAATTTAAATAATTTTCAAAATATATTTTTTCTTTATTTTATTAATCAATTTTCGAAATTGCATTTCTTAAATGCTAGAATTTCGAATTTTATCTTGAAAAATAGATTAAGTTGTAAATTAATTATTTATTTTAATTAATTCTTGGATCAACTTAAATCAATGATTTTTTCATTTATTGATTAATTTAAAATAAATTGAATTAAAGTATATTATTAGAAATTGAATTAATTAGTCAAAGGAAAATCTAGATAGATGATATTTTTGCTTGAAGTATTTTTCTAGTGTATTTAATTAAATAGAAAATTAATATTTAAGTTGATTTTCATCCTCATACTTAAATATTTGAAATTTTTCTTATATATTTAATTAAATAGGAAAATTATATTTTTTGTTGTAAATTAATTTTATTAATTAATTTTGGGCCAACATTAAATTAGAATAATTTTTCCAGGATTAATTTTTTATTTTAACATGCATTTTCGAAAATTGTATTCTTAAATACTTTAATTTTTCGAAATGCAATATATATTTATAGAAAATTAAATTTGAGTTGTAAATTAATTTATATTAATTTTGTAACAACTTAAATTGAATATTTTTCTAAATATTTATTGGAAATTATTACTAAGATGGAAATAATTCATGTTATTTTTATTTCCATCTAAGTAAAATTTATAAATATTAAATTAAAATTTATATTTAGAATTTTTCATTCTAAATTGGAAATTTTAAATAAATATATATTTAAAATAAATAAATTAAATAAAGAGAATCAAAGAAAATACAACTCACTTTAAATAATGAGCTTGATTATTATTAAGATATTCGATCTCCATTGTTGGTCTTACAAAAGTTAAATGTTTTCAATATAACCTCGAGATGCTAGACTTCGTCCCCCTATGGATGGTTATTCGTTGAACGCATTTAACACCGTAAGATTTCATTTGATAAGTGTTTTGTGAGTTTTCGTCTCTATTTAGACTCTCCCTACGGTGACTACTTAGAGATAAACTCATAAAACATGAAACAATGGTGGAAGCTCATAAAATGAGAATAACCTTGACTCTCGCCTACCGGGACAACGTTGGATTCTTATTTTGATCGAATAAAAGGTTGCTAGAATGGTTTCTATTTTAGATGAGCTGACAACTCTATTCAATAAATGATGCTTTGACTCTCGCCTCTTAGGGACCTTTGTATCGGTTTGTTGAAAACCTTGGAAATTATTTAGGATTGTATGTTTTAGTATTTTCACTAGTCATTCCTACTTGCTATATGTTTATAATTTCTGAATTGTGTATGAATTTATATTGAACCATGTTATTTTCTGTTATTAAGTTGTAGTTTAATTTCGAATCTTCATTGTTGGTCTAACATGTTTGTTTTTCTAATGAGATAAATCCCTAATGGATTTTCACCATTAGACATACATAATAGTGTAAGATCTCGAAAGATAAATATTGTATATGCAACATCTAGCTGTTCATCAATTGATGACACCTTAGACTAGTATTTTTACAATATGAAACAAGAAGATTGTATAAATAAGATTACTTTGACTCGCGTTAATCGAAGCATCGTTGCATTCTTATTTATAAACGAAATTATCCTAATTCCTCTTAGCTTATTCATTTCGAATTAGCTTCAAAACATATCATTGGATGAATGGTCTATAAATCATTTCATGTCATTCCATATTTTCTCTTAAGAAAATTAAATGACGCTTATGATTATAATCCTGAAATTTTATTCCCAATTGATATAAATCCTCAATCTTAGAAATCTCCTACTTGTATGGGCAAATCTGACTTAGAGTTAAATTAGTAGTGGTGGTCCAAGATAGAATTACTCATAATATTTGGTATAAATTTAAGTCTTTGACTTTAGTTTTAGAATCCAAACAGAAATTTTCTTATATTTCTATTTCCAGAATACAATACAGTTACACTTTCTCAAGTGTTTAATATCCATCTTCTATTAATGGATTAAAACTGTATGGAATATGAGTTAGGTATTCTGTGACAAGGATCCACTTGCAGTATTCTAAGAACTCTTTGATGTAACTAAACCTATGTCATCATAGACACTACCACATTTTTTTTAATCTATGGCATTTGTATCTTGTTCATAGTGGATTTGACAAGATCAATCTCTGCAAAGAGTTAATATGCCTATATCCACTAAAAGTAGTTCATCTCATTCGCAGATGGATGTACATTCAGGGGTGGATATGAGTTTTTCGTTGTATTCTTAAAACGATCACTCTAGATTATACCTTTTAGCAAAGAAATTTGAAATGTTTGAAAAATTTCATTAATTTCTAGCAATGGTTAAAACCATTAAGGTAAGTGGTTAAAGATCTTGCGAACTGATAGGGGTGGAGAAATAGTTAGTAGACATGCAGTTCAAAGATCATTAAATTGATTTTTGAATTATATCCAAACTTACCTCCCCAGAAATTTCGAGTTGCATGTTGATGATTAGTTACTAGTCGTTGCCTAAATCCTTCTATGGTAATACAATTTCAGAATGATGTAATGGTTGTATACTTAATGTAAATTGTTGCCCCTGAATTCGCCCAAAATACGTGGACCAGTCGAAATGGGACACGTGGATCAGATAACTTGTAAATATTTGATAAGTCTTTGTGCGCCACAAGGATGCGCCGTTAGCATGGGTCCCGGAGGAGGCACCCGGAATACAAGGTACTCCAGGAAGCTCGCATAGCGTGAAGCCTCTCCGGGATGTGTCAGGCCTCTCCTGAGCAATCAAGTCGCATTTAATGCCGCATGGGAGGAAGCGTGTTGGGACTGTAACACGCAATAAAGTTTGACGGCACAACCCCCAAACAGCAGCGCTACAGTAATGATCATTTAAGTCTAGCGACGGCTACTCTGCGAAGAGTCACGTCAATCACAAGGCAAAAAGGACATTCTTCATAAAAACCCTACAGCACCTAGGGATTTGACCATGCATCACCCATGGTATATTCATTGGAAATGCCCAACTTTATGGATACTTACAGATACATGTGTAAGAACAATTCTAGGGATTACCCCACCAAAACACTATAAATACCCCATCAAAGCTCATTTAAGGGGGTCGAGAATCTTGGGCTGCATAAGAGCAAGAAGAGAAAATACTCACCAAGAACATTCTCTGTATTTAAGAGAAAAACATTCTCTCAAGTGTGGAATCTGTATGAAATACATCCATTAATAACAAAGACTCGTGGACTAAGGCTCATTAACGCCCCAACCACGTAAAAATCTTCATCTCACTTTCTTACAGCTCTTTAATATAATCATATTCTAATAGTTGCCGAAAATCTCGGTCAACATAAATCATTACTAGATTGATGGATGACCTAATCAAAATCTTAAGAAAAGCTAGAACTATTAACCATGGTTTGTTAGCTATTCTAAGTGATTAGGGGTGGACCATCCCATTGTCAATAGATAAGAAAGTGTTTGTTCAAACAAATACTACTTTTCTAAGAAAATGACTAAGTCTGAAAACAAGTAGCAAATAAAGGAGATATTTTTCTTGATTCCAAAAGTGTTCTATCATCTTATTTGACATATGATGATCCCACTGCCTCTGTTATCTTGTCACAACCGAAGAGGTTAATACCATTTTCTTAGACATAATTCACGGTACCTTGTCGTAGTGGGAAAGTTTCTAGGAACTGACCTTCTTATGACTTGGGAGACACTAGTGATTAAAATCCATTGTGAGTTTAAACAAGTAATGGATTGTCAAGATAAGAAACTAAGAAGAAAGCCAATAGAACTATGGTTTAATCCATTCACATGGAATAACCTAAAGTTTTCTATTACAAGGACATAAAAGGAAATTTACGTTTATAAGCCTATTCAATGGACTTAACAAAACTTCCTATTCCTAGTATTATAGGTTTGAGTTTATCTAAACCTATGGCTTGTGGTATACCTGGTAATTACTTACTCTAATGCAAGCAACTTACTTTAGTAAGATGCTGAAGCATTTTCTTTCTAATGGCAATCTATAGAAGCTTCACAACTTCTTAGACATAGATTTTATTTATCTAAGGAAAAGTCTCAACTATTCCAGAAAAGATAAAGCCATGAAAGAATTTCTTATATCAACAGTGAGAGGTCTTAGATATGCTTTTGTATGCCTTAGACCAGACACCTGCTGTTGAGTGGGAGTAATGAGTAGGTATCAGATTAATCCAGGAGAAGAACATTGGAAGATAATCAAGTAAATCTTAAGATAAAGAAGAGGAACTATATGTTAGTCTATAAGGGTATGTTTAAAACTCTTAGACTACACCATATCAGATTTTGAAATTTGCCTTTGTGCTAGTAAATCTTTCTGATAAGATGGTGGTTACTCTTGGGGTGGAATAGTGATTTTGGAGAAGTGTAAAAACCTATCTGAAGTCTCTAGGTCTACCAGAGAGAGACTGAATGTTAAAGCTGCAGGAAAGGTACTTATTCAGTCTAAGGAAAGTTCTATACATCTTTGGCACCATTCCAAATTGCCTTAAACTACTAGTGTTAATTTCCTGATTAACCAAAAGTAGTTGCCAAAGATATAGAATCCAGTATCCCAAGAGAGTAGACATATAGAGAGGAATTTCACATTATCAATGATTTTGTGATTAAAGGAAGAGTAATAGTGGAGAAAAGGTTGTGGTTAATTCAACCTTTCAGATCCTATTACGAGGAGTTTACTACTACTACACTTGATTTGTATATCAAGGTGTTGAGATTATTTGAAACGCACTTTTTGTTTTATATTAGTGCAAGTGGGAGTTTGTTGGGTTTTATGCGCTAAATAAAACTCATTTCAATATAATCAGATTTACTTATTAATATAGATCAGAAATAACATCTAATGTTGCATGGTTCACATGATTTATTTCATGATTATATGTACATAATGTATAAATTCATCCGAAACCCTTTTCACATACTTGATCCTGTTTATTGTGCCGTCAACACATTGGAAAGTAAACATGACTATGTGAATAAAGTTTCCTAGATTTATCAGACACAGAGTTTTACTGATATGATAATCTACAACAAGAGTTTACTTGTATTTGGAGAAATACTATGTTCTTTCCAGAACATTGGTTAAAGTAAAGCTCAGGTTGGATGCATGGAGTATGCATCGGAAGGGACCGATATTGAACTTTGACTTAGATTTAATTAAACTTACCGTAAAATCTATTCAAGACAATATCGCCTAGTTGATCCTAGATCAAATGATCTTAATCCTGTTATGATTAGGCTCAATCTTGAAAGGCTATTCGTGTTCCTTGATTAGGCTCAACGAAGAATTAATAAGTCAGTGAATTTTAGTCCTAAATTCTTGATCTACTTATTGGAAGCTCGGTTATATAGACCCATGGTCCCCCCACTAGTTGAGATAATATTGCTTGTAAGACTCTTATAATTGGTTTTGATTAATCAATTATAATTCTCAAATTAGACTATGTCTATTTGTGAAATTTTCACTAAGTAAGGGCGAAATTGTAAAGAAAGAGTTTATAGGGGCATATTTGTTAATTATGATACTTTGTATGGTTCAATTAATAAATATGATAAATGACAATATTATTTAATAATTATTTATAGTTATTAAATAGTTAGAGTTGGCATTTAAATGGTTGAATTTGAAAATTGGCGTTTTTGAGAAAATCAGATGCAGAAAAGATAAAACTGCAAAATTGCAAAAAGTAAGGCCCAAATCCACTTGTATAGGGCTGGCCACTTTTGTAGGAAATTTAAACTGATATTTTCATTATTTTAATGCCAAATAATTCAAACCTTACCCTAGTGGAATGCTATAAATAGATAGTGAAGGCTTCAAGAAATTTACACTTAAATTTCTACACTTTCTGAATCAGAAAAACCTGAGCCTCCTCTCTCTTCTCTAGCCGCCACTCTCTCTCTCTATTCTTCCTTGATAATTTCGAACTACCTAAGTGTAAAGCCCGCTTATTTAATTTGGAAATTAGCAGTTGTTTATGATTAATTATGAAATTATTTATAGCTATTTAAATAATTTATTATACTGTTATTTATGGAATTCAGAAATGCATGGTTATGTTATTCAGTAGTTTTCATATTTTGCATTTCCGGTGCCCGGTATTTTGGAACTCGGCGTTTGGCTCAGTAGAAATCACAATTTAGTATGTTAGTAATTTGGGACTGGTTTTTAGACATTGGGAATGTCGGGAATGGCCGGGAATTTAGAATTTCCCAAAAATACCCCTTTTGTATGATTTATGTAGTTTTATGGTGGAGGGGCAAAATGGTCTTTTTACCCCATTAGTATTTTGTCTTTTGTGATTTTATGAAATGGAAAATAAATGTTATTTGTTTATTTTAGTTGGCTGAAATAGTTATATGCTAGGTGTCATTTGTTTATTTTCATTTTACAACAAAAAAATTACTAAGTTAGAAAAATAGAATTTTCCAAAAAAAAAGCTCTCTCTTTTCCTCTCATTTTCGGCCAAGTCTTGGGCAGCAAGGAGCTGATTTCTTCACTGATTTTTGCTTGTTAATTCATCTCATCTTAAGGTCCATTGCAAGCTAGGTTAGCCCTTGTTCTTCCTTCTTTAAATTCTTGAAAAAAATGATGAAAATGGTGATGCATGCATGATGTTTTTAATTGTTGTTGCTGCTGTATGTTGTGGATGTTTTCTGAGGTTTAAAGCATGATTTTTAGTTGGTAATTAAGCTACTTGTGAAGTATGATTCCTAGGTTGAGCATGCTAGAGTTTTATTATGCAAAAGTTTGGTTTTCAACATAAAAATTGTGTAATCTGTTTCTGTGATGTTGCTGTTGTTTTTAATAGTTTTCAGAGGTGATTTTATGCTAGTTTAAGTAGAATTAAGCTAGTGGAATGCATGATTAGGTGGTTTTGCTCAAGTTTGAGTTTAGAACTCAAAGCTTGAGCTCCAATGGCATTTTTCGTGTTTGAGGTTTCTGGGTTGTTTTGATGCCTTGGATATGTTCTAGGGAAGGTATAGAACAGGTCTGGAAAGTTTGAGGTGATTTGGGGTTGATTTGAGCAAGTTATGAAAATTTGATGTTGCTGCGAGGAACAGGAATTCGGTTGTGCATCCGAATTCGGATGGGGGTCTGAATTTCCCGAAGCCGGAATTAGGTTGGGCAACCGGTCTACCGATTGGGGAATTTTCAGAACCCGTGTTTTTCCTCGTTTTTATGTTTTAAGGGGTATTGCCATGCTTTTTATCGATAGGGAAACTTTTAGTTCCTAGTTTTAGTCCCCGGGAAGTGATTTAGCGTGTCACTTATAGCGTTGTGATTTTTATGGTTTAGGAGCCGATGTCCGTCTCGGCTAAAGTTCCGGTCGGGTTGACGGCACACACGAATTCGAATCCGGAGTAAGATTAGTATAACGGTATGCATATGTAGATTACATGTTTAGCGTGCATGTAGGAAGCCTATTAGATTACATTAGTTGTATGTTGTCTTCGAACCATCCAACTCTGTCACGTCGGTACGAGTGGAGTATGACCCGACGGCGGAGTATGGCCGGTTTGACCGATCAGTGACACTTGGTTGGTGGTTCCGTGCTATTGACGTATCCCGTCGGTACGAGTGGAGTATGACCAGCGGCGGAGTATGACCGGTTCGGCCGATCGAGGAGGATATAGTAACACGTCGGTACGAGTGGAGTATGACCGACGGCGGAGTATGACCGGTTCGACCGATCAGGTTGTTACGTGTCAATAGTACCGTCCCTATGAACGTTCAGAACTCAGTACCATGTTGGACATGGCAGTAGTGGCTCAGTACCATGTTGGACATGGCAGTAGCGGGACTCAGTATCGTGTTGGACACGGCAGTTAGTATTATGCATGAGTATTATTATGCTTTTCTTACTGAGTCTGTCGACTCACAGTTCTACGTTGATGTGTAGGTAAAGGCAAGGCTAGAGCTGATGGACTGTGAGCGAGCTTATGAAGGTTGTACATGTCGGGGCGGTTAGGCCTGGAGCGTACGATCATCGGGACAGCGAGGCTGATTTTTGTAACTGGTCGTTAGACGACTTTTATTTATGTATCAGTTAAACAGTTAAATCTTTTTGTAAATGATTTTATAATCGGGATCCCGAGTCTTTTGTAATATTATTTTATAAGTTTAATTAAAAAGAAAAATTTTAATTAATCACGTTTTTCCATAAACCTCGTTGATTAGCAACGAGCTGCACAGTAAGTTTAAAAATCACGTAATACGCCTATGTTAGTTAGGGTGTTACAATTTGGTATCAGAGCCGCCAGGTTGTCTTCCGAAGATCGTCACGACATGTACAATCATCATCAGCAGTTAGCTCGTTTCACGGTTCAGTAAGCCTTTATTGCTTTAGTAGTTTATTTTATTCAGTAAAGAAAAGAAAAGCCTGTTAGGAAGCATGTTAGTAGCCTGATAGTAGAATAGGCGCATGTTTCATTTTTAATTTCCAAATTAAGCGTCATTAGTAAGCTCTCCTTGAATACGACCTGATATGCCAACTCTTGGTTTCGCAGGCGGTTCTAACTAGATGGACGCCAGGCGGACCACCAGGAGTCAGGGCAATTCAGTGGGGTCGAATCAAGGTCAGGGAGCTCAGTTTCCCCCACCTGTTAGGGGCCGAGGTAGAGGTCCCCGAGGCAGGGCTCGTGGTCGGGGTGATGAGAACCCGCCACAGGCTGCCCAGGCTCCCCCAGCCGATCGGGGAGCCCGGGGTGGGAGTTACGGTTTGCGGAAATGCAAGCCGGATAGAAGAGCAAGACCTCGAGATTCGGAGGTTGAGACGAGCGGGGTGCTCCTGCGGTTCCGGTGCCGTAGTTCCGGTGGCACACCTTCTTGCCCGAGGCCGAGATAGTGGTGGCGGCCCATAGATTGGAACCTCTGTATGAGCGATTCGGAAGCAAGCACCTCCGGTTTTCTGGGAGGTCCGGACGTGATGAAAGCCGAGCAGTGGCTGACGGTGATCACCAAGATATTGAATTTCATGGGTGTCACCGGTAATGACAGAGTGGTGTGCGCCACATTCCAGTTCCAGGAGGACGCTCTGGTATGGTGGGACATGGTGTCTCAGATCCATGACGTCACCACCATGACCTGGGAAAGGTTCCAGGAACTCTTTAATGCAAAGTACTACAACGAGGCGGTCAGAAGCGCCAAGAGGAAAGAGTTTGCTCACCTGACCCAGCGGGAGAACATGAGCGTCACTGAGTATACTACTCAGTTTGATCGGTTGGCGAGGTTAGCCTCGGGAATTGTGCCGACCGACTTCAGCAAGAAGGAGAAGTATCTTGACGGGTTGAATCCCAAGATCAGGCATGACCTGATGATCACCACCGACGACAGCACCACCTATGCTCAGATGGTGGAGAAGGCACTTTGCGAGGCGAGGCGCGGTTGGGTGCATGTCAGAATCAGCCATTACTCCGGTGAGTGGCGGAGCCCCTACCCCTCCTGCATCGGGCTATAGCGGGGAGTAGTGGTTCGGCCATTGATCGAAGGAAGAGAGCACGCACGCTTCGGTGGCTCGAGTCAGAACAAAAGGTTCCGGGGGAACCAGAACAGAGGGAGTCGTCCTGGTGGTACTGAGACCCGATTCTCCTATCCCGAGTGCCCTAGCTGCAAGAGGCACCATCGGGGTGATTGCAAAGGTCAGGGATGCTTCATTGTGGCATGCCCAGACACTTCAAGAGGGACTGTCCCCAGCTCCGACCAGAGGCACCGCGAGCTCCAGCAATACCCACTCCAGCCAGGGTGTTCGCTATCACGCAGGCTGATGCAGATGCCAGCCCATCAGTTGTCACAGGTCAGCTTTTTATTAACAACTCACTATATTCAGTGCTGTTTGATTCTGGGGCTACACATTCTTATGTGGCGGCCAGAGTCTTTGGTAGATTGGGTAGACCTTATGATAGATATGAATCAGGGTTTGGAACCCTGTTACCTGGTGGAGAATTGGTTATCTCCAATAGGTGGATTAGGTCTATGCCGATCAGGATAGATGGTAGAGAGTTAAGTGCTGATCTGATAGAGATGAGTTTAGTCGAATTCGATATTATTATAGGAATGGATTTCCTATCTAAATATTCGGCGAGCATTGACTGTAAAAGGAAGATGGTGGTCTTCCAACCGGAAAGTGAAGAACCGTTTGTATTTGTTGGTTCGGTTCAGTGATCTCGGATCCCGGTGATCTCGGCTATGTCAGCGAGAGAATTGTTGCACGGCGGTTGCTTAGGGTTTCTGGCCGTGGTGGTGGACACCACTCGGCCAGATACCATTCGGCCAGAGGACATCAGGGTGGTTCGAGAATTTTTGGATGTTTTTCCCGAAGAACTTCCAGGGTTACCACCTCAGCGGGAGATTGATTTCGTGATTGACTTGGCACCAGGGGTGGAACCGGTTTCCAAAGCCCCATATAGGATGGCTCCAGCTGAACTTAAGGAATTAAAGATTCAGCTCCAAGGGTTGCTTGACATAGGGTTCATTCGGCCCAGTGTGTCACCCTGGGGAGCCCCGGTTTTATTCGTCAAGAAGAAGGATGGATCTATGAGGATGTGCATCGACTACAGGGAGTTGAACAAGCTAACGGTGAAGAATAAATATCCATTACCTAGGATCGATGATTTGTTCGATCAGCTTCAGGGGAAGACGGTCTTTTCTAAGATTGATCTCCGTTCGGGTTATCATCAGTTGAGAATCCGAGAGGAGGACATTCCAAAGACGGCTTTCCGCACTAGGTATGGACATTACGAGTTTCTGGTTATGTCATTCGGACTAACCAATGCTCCTGCAGCATTCATGGACCTGATGAATAGAGTATTCAAGGATTTCCTCGATATCTGTGTGATTGTGTTTATCGACGACATCCTCGTGTACTCTCAATCAAAAGAGGAGCATGAGTTACATCTTCAGATGGTACTGCAACGGCTTCGAGAACATAAGCTTTATGCCAAGTTCAAGAAATGTGAGTTCTGGCTATCTCAAGTGTCCTTCCTAGGGCACATTGTGAGCAAGGATGGGATCAAGGTGGATCCCGGAAAGATTGAATCCGTCAGGGATTGGCCGAGACCGAAGACAGTGACAGAGATCAGAAGCTTCTTGGGTTTAGCTGGGTACTACCGTAGGTTCGTCGAAGGGTTCTCTAAGATTTCAATGCCCCTAACCGAGCTTACAAAGAAGAATCAACGGTTTATCTGGTCAGATAAATGTGAAGCTAGTTTTCAGGAGCTGAAACAGAGGTTGATTACTGCTCCCGTGCTAGCTTTGCCTTCGGACAAGGAGAAGTTCGTAGTATATTGCGACGCATCCAAACAGGGTTTGGGGTGTCTATTGATGCAAGCCGATCGGGTCATCGCTTATGCCTCCCGTCAGTTAAAGGATTATGAACAGCGATACCCGACTCATGATTTAGAGTTGGCCGCAGTGGTTTTTGCACTGAAGATTTGGCGGCATTACCTTTACGGGGAGAAGTGTGAGATCTATACCGACCATAAAAGTCTCAAATATTTCTTTACTCAGAAGGATTTGAATATGAGACAAAGGCGTTGGTTGGAATTAGTGAAGGATTACGATTGTGAGATCCTCTATCATCCCGGAAAAGCCAATGTAGTGGCAGATGCCCTGAGCAGAAAGGGTCCCGGGCAAGTAGCTAGTATGGTTCAGATCTCACCTCAGCTAGCAGAGGATATGGTTAGATCCAGCATTGAGTTTGTGGTAGGTCAGCTTCACAACTTAACGCTGCAATCTGATCTATTGGAAAGAATAAAAGTCGCTCAGATGACGGATCCGGAATTAGTGAATATCCGAGATGAGGTGTTGGCTGGTCAAGCAAAGGACTTTTCAGTGTCAAATAGTGGGATGCTTTTGTATAAAGCCAGGGTTTGTGTTCCGAACAGTGTGGAACTTAGAAATGAAATCTTTGAGGAGGCTCATTCTACCCCGTATTCTCTGCACACCACTAAGATGTACCAAGATTTGAAACCGTACTTCTGGTGGAGCGGTATAAAGAAGAATTTGGTAGAATTCGTATTGAGATGCCTCACTTGTCAGCAGATTAAGGCTGAACATCAGAGACCAGCAGGGTTGTTGCAGCCTCTAACCCTACCAGAATGGAAATGGGAGGATATTACGATGGATTTTGTGGTCGGGTTACCTAGGACCACGGGTTTATTTGATTCCATTTGGGTAGTGGTGGACCGATTTACGAAATCTGCTCACTTTCTGCCGGTTAGAACAACATTTTCAGTGGATCAGTTGGCAGAATTGTATGTCAGAGAGATAGTGCGACTTCACGGGGTACCGAAGTCGATAGTTTCGGACAGGGATCCGAAGTTCACCTCCAAATTTTGGCAAAGTTTGCAACGGGCAATTTGTACCAAACTGAAATTTAGTACAGCATTCCATCCTCAGACAGATGGTCAGTCCGAAAGGACAATTCAGATATTGGAGGACATGTTGAGAGCCTGTGTTATGGACTTTGAAGGCTCATGGAATAAGTATCTACCGTTGATAGAATTTTCTTACAACAACAGTTATCAGAGTACGATAGGGATGGCTCCCTATGAACTGTTGTACGGTAGGAAATGTAGATCCCCTATCCACTGGGATGAGACAGGGGAGAGGAAATACCTAGGTCCAGAGTCAGTTCAGCGGACCAATGAGGCGATAGAGAAGATAAAAGCTAGAATGCTTGCCTCACGGAAGCGGACGGAAAGAGTTACGCAGATCCGAAACGCAGAGATGTTGAGTTTCAAGTAGGGGAACATGTGTTTTTACGGGTATCTCCGATGAAGGGGATTAAACGTTTCGGGAAAAGAGGCAAGTTATGCCCTAGATTTACAGGACCTTTCGAGATTCTCGAAAAAATAGGTCAAGTGGCATATCGGTTAGCATTGCCTCCAGCCTTATCAGTAGTTCACAACGTATTCCATGTCTCGATGTTGAGAAAATACGTTTCAGATCCCTCTCATATACTTAGTTATGAGAGCCTTCAGCTACAGCCAGACATGACTTATGAGGAACAACCAGTGCAGATCCTGGATAGTAAGGATAAAGTCCTTCGGAATAAGACCATAGCATTGGTCAAAGTTCTCTGGAGAAACAGCAAGGTGGAGGAAGCCACCTGGGAGCTAGAGTCAGATATGAGAGCTCAATATCCAGAGTTATTCAGGTTAGATTTCGGGGACGAAATCCTTTTAAGGGGGGGATAGTTGTAAAGCCCGCTTAGTTAATTTGGAAATTAGCAGTTGTTTATGATTAATTATGAAATTATTTATAGCTATTTAAATAATTTATTATACTGTTATTTATGGAATTCAGAAATGCATGGTTATGTTATTCAGTAGTTTTCATATTTTGCATTTCCGGTGCCCGGTATTTTGGAACTCGGCGTTTGGCTCAGTAGAAATCACAATTTAGTATGTTAGTAATTTGGGACTGGTTTTTAGACATTGGGAATGTCGGGAATGGCCGGGAATTTAGAATTTCCCAAAAATACCCCTTTTGTATGATTTATGTAGTTTTATGGTGGAGGGGCAAAATGGTCTTTTTGCCCCATTAGTATTTTGTCTTTTGTGATTTTATGAAATGGAAAATAAATGTTATTTGTTTATTTTAGTTGGCTGAAATAGTTATATGCTAGGTGTCCTTTGTTTATTTTCATTTTACAACCAAAAAATTACTAAGTTAGAAAAATAGAATTTTCCAAAAAAAAAGCTCTCTCTTTTCCTCTCATTTTCGGCCAAGTCTTGGGCAGCAAGGAGCTGATTTCTTCACTGATTTTTGCTTGTTGATTCATCTCATCTTAAGGTCCATTGCAAGCTAGGTTAGCCCTTGTTCTTCCTTCTTTAAATTCTTGAAAAAAATGATGAAAATGGTGATGCATGCATGATGTTTTTAATTGTTGTTGCTGCTGTATGTTGTGGATGTTTTCTGAGGTTTAAAGCATGATTTTTAGTTGGTAATTAAGCTACTTGTGAAGTATGATTCCTAGGTTGAGCATGCTAGAGTTTTATTATGCAAAAGTTTGGTTTTCAACATAAAAATTGTGTAATCTGTTTCTGTGATGTTGCTGTTGTTTTTAATAGTTTTCAGAGGTGATTTTATGCTAGTTTAAGTAGAATTAAGCTAGTGGAATGCATGATTAGGTGGTTTTGCTCAAGTTTGAGTTTAGAACTCAAAGCTTGAGCTCCAATGGCATTTTTCGTGTTTGAGGTTTCTGGGTTGTTTTGATGCCTTGGATATGTTCTAGGGAAGGTATAGAACAGGTCTGGAAAGTTTGAGGTGATTTGGGGTTGATTTGAGCAAGTTATGAAAATTTGATGTTGCTGCCTGCGAGGAACCGGAATTCCGGTTGTGCATCCGGAATTCCGGATGGGGGTCCTGAATTTCCCAGAACCGGAATTCCGGTTGGGCAACCAGTCTACCGGTTGGGGAATTTTCAGACCCCGTGTTTTTCCTCGTTTTTATGTTTTAAGGGGTATTGCCATGCTTTTTATCGATAGGGAAACTTTTAGTTCCTAGTCTTAGTCCACGGGAAGTCATTTAGCGTGTCACTTATAGCGTTGTGATTTTTATGGTTTAGGAGCCAGTAATCCGCCGCTCAGCTAAAGTTCCAGTCAGGTTGACCGGCACACCTGAATTCGGAATCCAGGTAAGATTAGTATAACAGTATGCATATGTAGATTACATGTTTAGCGTGCATGTAGGAAGCCTATTAGATTACATTAGTTGTATGTTGGCTTCGAACCATCCAACCCTGTCACGTCGGTACAGGATGGAGTATGACCGACGGCGGAGTATGGCCGGTTTGACCGATCAGTGACACTTGGTTGGTGGTTCCGTGCTATTGACGTATCCCGTCGGTACAGCGGAGTATGACCGGCGGCGGAGTATGACCGGTTCGACCGATCGGGAGGATATAGTAACACGTCGGTACGAGTGGAGTATGACCGGCGGCGGAGTATGACCGGTTCGACCGATCAGGTTGTTACGTGTCAATAGTACCGTCCCTATGAACGTTCAGAACTCAGTACCATGTTGGACATGGCAGTAGTGGCTCAGTACCATGTTGGACATGGCAGTAGCGGGACTCAGTATCGTGTTGGACACGGCAGTTAGTATTATGTATGAGTATTATTATGCTTTTCTTACTGAGTCTGTCGACTCACAGTTCTACGTTGATGTGTAGGTAAAGGCAAGGCTAGAGCTGATGGACTGTGAGCGAGCTTATGAAGGTTGTACATGTCGGGGCGGTTAGGCCTGGAGCGTACGATCATCGGGACAGCGAGGCTGATTTTTGTAACTGGTCGTTAGACGACTTTTATTTATGTATCAGTTAAACAGTTAAATCTTTTTGTAAATGATTTTATAATCGGGATCCCGAGTCTTTTGTAATATTATTTTATAAGTTTAATTAAAAAGAAAAATTTTAATTAATCACGTTTTTCCATAAACCTCGTTGATTAGCAACGAGCTGCACAGTAAGTTTAAAAATCACGTAATACGCCTATGTTAGTTAGGGTGTTACACTTAGTGTATGAGTAGTGCCCACACACAGCAAGTGATACCTCAATCATAGTGAGGAAGATCGTGAAGAAAGATCATCAGCAAAGGAGATTCAGCATCAAGGATTCAGAGAAAGAGATCCAGGTTCAGATATTGATAATGCTCAGCTACAGAAAGGAATCAAGGGCTAGATATCTGAACGGGAGGAGTCATATTATTCCGCTGCACCCAATGTAAGGTTTCCTAAACTTTATATGTGTTTATTTCATCGTTTTAGAAAGTTCATATTTAGGGTGTTAATAAACATACTTGTGAGTAGATCTAAGATCCTGGTAAAATAATTTCCAACATTTACATATATTAGTTCACATTCCATGAAGTGAGTTAATATTAAATGTATATATTTTAATTATTTGCCCAAAGATAATAATTTAAATATATAAATTTATTATTATTTTTTGCTTGAATTAATACATATTTTTAAGAAATTTATTGGCCCAAAGGTAATAAAATTCTTAAATGATATGTATTTTTTTCTTTGTTGTTAACTTCATGAAGGTAGATCATGTGTGTGTTATATTCTCACCCCAAAGGGGAGTTTATAATGACCAGTTGACTCTACAATATTTTCTAATGCATTGCTCATATTGCTTATTCAAGTTTTATTTTGTTGGATTTTTCGGTCTCCTTTCTACGAACAACAATAACGTTTTCATCTGAATTCTGAATGCTTCCAACTTTAAGACATGGAAACGAGATGTGAAAATTACTTTAGACATAATAGATTTGAACTTATGTCTTCGAGAAAAAAAAACATCTGCTGATCTTATTCTAATATCAGAATTGTTGCCCAAAAATTCTTCATGCACATTGGAAAAATTCAAATCGTCTTAGTATCATTGCTGCGAAACGTTTAATTCCTGAACATCTTTTGGTGGTTTGCCAAACACCACAAATGCTAATGAATATTTCAAAGAAGTTAAAAAAAAAAAAAACTATTTAACATTAGTAAAATCGCTGCAGTTGGACATCTTATGGATGCTATGACAACCATTCAGTATGATAAATCAAAGGAGTGAGAGGTTTCATTTTAAAATCATTAAAGTTCAGTACAAGTTGAAAGATTCCTGACTCTTACATCATTCATCAAGCTTTTCATACATCTTCACACTATGTTTCTCAACTCAAGCCCAACAAAGGATAAAGAAAATATGAAAAGAAGCAACCACAACCAGGGGCTAAGGGATCTCAGAAAGCCAAGTGAGAGGGAGTCAAAGCTTAAAGTGGGCACTTATATTGGAGTTGACGTTATTTATGTTGGCACATTAATTCTTAAATTACCGTTGAGTGTTCAGATTGTTTTGAACAGTACTTTCTTGATTCATACTTTTAAAGTAATTTAGTTTCGCTTCCGCTTTTAGTTAAACAATGATTTTCTTTTTCGTTTTGCCAATTATAGTGTTGACATTATGTTTGACTCTGAATAATTGGAAACTATTTTTTACTCTGATATTCTTTTCAAATTATCATTGACTTCCTTAGCTTCCTTTTTCAGTATTGTGAATATTGTGGATAAGAAATCTTATATTAAGATAACATCCTTATTATTATGCCACGATAGATCGGGTCATATTTCTAAAGAAAGAATTGATCGATTCCTTCTAGCTAAAATTCTTCCTCCTGTTGATGTTTCTGGTTGGAATACTTGTGCTGATTGTACTTGTGAAAAATTGACTAAAATAAGAAAGCAGACTGTTAACTATAGTCACTCTTTATAAGAGATTATCCACAATGACATCAGTGGACCTTATTCCACCACGTTATGTAGAAACAAGTATTTTATAACTTTTATCGATATTTTTCCTTCTTTCTTCTTATGGTCTCACCTACCTGATCAAAGACAATCCAACGCTTTTGATAAAGTCAAAATCTTTCGAAATGTTCTTGAGAAATAATTGGGCAGAGTCATAAAATTTGTTCATTTTCATCGCGGATGAGAATATTCTGGTTGTTATAAAGAATCTAAACAACACATGAGGCCTTTTGGTGAATATTTTCCAGAAAATTGTGTAGTTTCTCAATACAATATGTTAGGTTCACTGAGCAAAATGGCGTTGTTGAAAGAAATCGCACTCTCATGGATATGGTTAGAAGCATGATGAGTAGATCAAATCTTCCAGAGTTTTTATGAGGTGAAGCACTCATGACTGCAACTTATATTTTAAATCGTGTTCCCAAAATCCTTTTGAGTTGTGGATTGAGAGGAAGCCTAGTCTTAATCATCTTTGTGTATGGGGTTGTCCAGCTAAAGTAAAGATTTATGATCCTAATTTGAAAAAGTTAGATTCGAGAACAAATCGTTGTTATTTCATTAGTTATCCAATACGCTCAAAAGGCTATCGCTTTTACTGTCCTACTCGTGGTACGCGAATTGTTGAATCTCAGACTGCTAAATTTTGATGTTGCTGAAAATATTCATTCACCATCTCTTGAAATGGGGGAGTCATCTAAAGGAATTTTTATTCCTTATGTCTTTTTCAAGAGATGATAATAATAGCAGTCTTATTCTTACTCTAGTTGATAACGCTCCCATTGCTGATGAATATATTGCTCCTACTATCTAAGATGACGAGGGTCCTACTATTGATGAGGAACCTATTATTGAAGAAAAATTGTTGTTGATGAGGGTCTTGTTATCAGAGAAATCTAATTGTGGAATATGTCATTCAAAATAATGGTCAATAAATAGAGGTTATTCTAGAAGTACCTCCTATATGGAGATCTCAAAGACAAAAGATGTCAATAAGGTGTGATGATAAATTTATTTACCTTGGAGAAGGTGAATGTGATCTTGGTCATTTTGGGGAACCTCTTACATATAGTGAAGCACCCAATTGTCCACATTCTTCAAAATGGATAGAAGCTATGGATGATGAGATTAAGTTCATGGACAAACATAATGTATATGTGGAAGTTAGTTCTATTACCTGATGGTTTCAAACCACTAGGTTGTAAGTGGATTTTAAAAACTAAAAGGGATAAAAAGGGGACAGATTGAAAGGTTTAAAGCGCGTTTAGTGGCTAAAGGCTTTATTCAAAGAGAAGGTATTGATTGCACTGAAACTTTCTCACCTGTTTCCACTAAAAATTCATTCAGAATTATTATGGCCTTAGTTGCGTATTTTGATTCAGAGTTACATCAAATGATTGTTAAAACTGTTGTTCGAACTGAATGGAGAATTGAGTGAGCAAATTTTTTTTTTATGTCTCAACCTGAAGGCTTCGAGGAAAATGGAAATGACAATTTGGTTTGCAAATTGAGATGATCAATTTATGGTCTCAAACAGGCATCTCACTAGTGGTACTTGAAGTTTGATAAGGTTGTGACACTGTTGGGTTTCATCGAGAACAAGTTTGACTAGTGTATTTATATGAAGATCAGTGGGAGTCATCATATTTTTTCTTGTTCTTTATGTAGATGATATTTTACTTGCCAGCAGTGATTTGTCATTACTAAATGAGACCAAAAGTTTTCTGTCTACCAATTTTGATATGAAAGATCTTGGAGAGGCATCTTTAGTTTTAGAGATTGAGATTTATCATGATAAGAATTGAAAATTTCTTGGCTTACCTCAAGAAGCTTACAATAATCGTGTGCTCAAAAGGTTCAACATGGATTTGTGTAAAGCTGATTCGTTCTTATTCTGAAAGGGACAAATTTACTAAGCAACATTGTCCCAAGAACGACTTAAAAAGAGAAGCAATGAAGAATATCCCATATGCAAATGTAGTAGGGAGTTTGATGTATGCTTGGGTTTGCACTAGACCTGACATTGCTTTCATGGTCGATGTTCTTGGGAGATATTTATCTGATCCTGACCATGATCGTTGGGTTGCAGCCAAGAAAGTTTTGAGAGATTTGCAAAGAACAAAGAGTTTTATGCTTGTGTATAAGCATGTTAACAATTTTCAAGCTGTTAGTTATTCACATTCAGATTTGGTGGTTGTGTAGATGATTTAAAGTCAACCACTGGCTATATTTTCACTTTTGTTGGTGCTGCTATTTCTTGAAAAAGTGTTAAATAGACTTTAATCACATCATCTACTATATATGTTGAGTTTGTCGTATGTTATGAGGCATCTTTGCAAGCTTTATGGTTAAAGAATTTGATTTTAGAGATACGACTAGTTGATTCTATTTCCTCTCCTATACTAATCTATTGTGATAATAATATTGTTGTTTTCTTTTCAAAGAATAATGAGATTAGTAGTGCTTCTAAACATATGAAAATAAAGTATCTCACTATTAGAGACTTGGTCAAGAAAGGAGACATTGTGATAGAATATTGAGAGACCAAGTTGATGTTTGCAGATCCTCTAACCAAAGGATTAAGTGCCATATTGTTTGATTACATGTTGTTCATATGAGCATTTTATAATCTTTTGTTCCTTTGGGTTAGTGGGAGTTTCTTATTTTATCTTTTGAGATTATATTTATATGTAATTTACTTGTTGATGTTATGAACTACTTTGTGGGCCAATAATTTTTATTATTGGATGTTTATGCTTTCAGTTAGGCTTTGTTATATTCTCGAGAATAATTGAATTGAAAGCATGTAGTTCATATCTTGTTGTGATCATTGTATTTTAAGTATATTTGCTTAATGACAATGATATTTTGTTGGCTTAATTCTTAAGCAAATTTAGTGACACTGACTTATTTATTAAGTTGTGTATGTTTAATTTCACTGGCTTATTTATTAAGCATCACGGTATCAGTGAAATTGAGGACTGATAAGGATATTATGTTATTTTAAATTGATCACATGTTGAACATAATTCCTTACCACACTACTAGACTTATTGACCATGTCGATTTAATACTTTGGTATTTGTGATTATGAATGTCTTTTGTTGAGTTAAAAACAATATGACTGTCATAGTTCATTATCAAAGGTTAAATTGGACCGGTATGTTGAGATGCTATCAGAGAACTATCATTTTTTAAAGTGGCCACAAATGTTTTCCTGTTGTTCAACCCATGAGTCGTTTTCAAACAAAATTATTTTGATATATATACATTTATGTATAAAAATTAATGTAGCCCAAGTGGGAGAATGTTAGACTTTTTATTTGGGCTTACATTAACTTTTATTGGTTTTATTAAAACTTGGGTTGATTGGATAGTTCTTTGCTGTGTTAGCCCATGTTGTTGGTGATCAATTGTTAATGGGCTTAGCATCTGTGTGTAAAGTCTAGGTGAAGCAGAAGTGTGGGCTTTTCTAGTTGACTGAAGCCTTTGATGAGCAGGTCCAACCCAACTAGGGTTTTGTAGCTAAGTCCCCTCCCTAACTCTATAAATACATATTGTCTCATCACAATTGTATACTTTTTGATAATCAGATAAATAAACTGCTTCTGATTTAGAGATCTAGGGAGGAAGACTTAGTTGATAGTATTGCACTATCGAATTGAAGTAATTGTTGTGGATCGAATTGAGATAATTGCTATAGATCAATCAGGTACGCATACCTAATTATTATATATTATTATTGTGTTCTATGTTATATACAAATTGATCTTGGGGTTAATTGTTAATTTATATAACAAGAAATTCATGGGCGACTTTCTATTTATATTTAATAAAATAATAAAATATTATTTATATATAATAAAATAAAAATAAAACAAATTCCATTTAAACTGATATTTGATATTTGAACTGATATTATTTATATATATACACACTCTTTTTTTTATAACAAGTCAAATTCTCACGTCTTAGAACAAAAATATGAAAAAATTACCATGCCTTCTCATGATTTTGCACTTAAAGAAATAAACATACCACACGTTAATATATATTTCTATATTTATAAACATGATGCAAGTATATATATACATAGATGATACAATATTATATATTGTTCTCATGTGATTAATATTTAGTGTTATTAATATAAATGTGATACCTACATATATATATAACTGAACTCTTTTCTGGGTGTTACTTCCTTCACTTTTAATATATACATATAAAGTTAAAAGATATATAATAAGTTTATTTCAATTATAACCTTACTAACCACCACTCTTACATATCTCTCTATATGTACCACACAAAATAAAACTTACTATAAAAAACATGAAAGGTCACAATATTTATGAATGAGTTTGTTTTTTTTTTTTTTGCATGTGTACACAATTTATAATGAGAGGCTTTTAATTTTACCTTCAAACTATCTATTCTATATAAAGTGTGCCCAGAATTCTTGGTTTATGAGAAATTCATGGGTGACTTTTTATTTATATTAAAAATAAAATGGTTTATTATTAAAAATAAAATGATTTATGAGAAATTTATAAGTCACTTTTTATTTATATATAATAAAATAAATCTCATTAAATCCAAATGGTTTATGAGAAATAATCATCACGTTTGAATTATCAATATATTGTCTTTTTATTTATACGATTGCCACTTATTATATATTGGAATAATCTACGAATATTGTTGTTAATGTTATATAGATACCTGTCCATGAAAAGTTGGCTTATTTCATTAATCTCATTAATTTCATTAGATACCTGTTTAGATACCTGTTGTACATTCCCATAAAAATACAATTGGGTTTTTGCTATTCCACAGTCAACAGCAAAAACCCAACTTTTCCACTTTTCTTATCTACATTTATTTGTGTTATTTTTTTTGGTTTAATTCTTTTTCTTTAGAAAATTGTTCTCATTAAACCAAAACCCATTTATATCTCATCTCTTCTTTTTCCATCCTAATATATATGGAACATTTCTTAATGGGTATTACCCATGAATGGTTACTAAACAAATTTAACTATAAATATTAATTTTAAAATATAAACCATCAAATTTTGATTTTGATACCCTCTAATTTTAAAAATATCAGAATCAGATACCCTCTATTTTTTTTATTGGCCGTACAGTTACACCACTTCTACAATATTTACTTTATAAAACTTTTGTTTCAATATCTTACTATTATTAACACTATTTGATTTGGACGAAGAAAAAATATTTTTGGATTGAGGCGGCAATAAAAATAACTGATACTGTCCAGAGTTTTTATTACATGTCATGTGACGCATGTCATAAAAAATAGATTTATACAATCGCAATGAAAAAATTATATGTGACAAGCCAACATGCGGCCAGGAAGGATTTCTTACACTACGGTATATTACAAAAAACATATGATATTATTGAAATTAAGTTAAAATAAAAAAAGATACTAACAATCTTATTATGCATTTTACAGTGTTATAGCATATGTTGAACTTGTGACTATACAAAGAGCCTATCTGTTGTCATGTTCGCAGATATTGTGGAAAAAATATTTTCGTGTACTGCTGCCCAACTAATGAAATATACTGCAGAGGTGTAGTTTTTAAAAAAAAAAAATAGTTTTACATGTCTTTCATAAGTTGATGTTTTTAATTAAATAAGCCATGCACACCATGTCTAATCATCTTAAATGAAAATACATCACTGTTTGCAGGAACACCGCCGCTTTGTCGACACTACCATATTCAATTTATCAACGAAAAAATGGACAATCCAGGTATATGCAGACACAGCTAGAATGAAAAGTGCTACAAAAATTACACTATTGTCTCTATCGAAGCAAATGAAGATTGAAATCCACCAATGACTACCATTAGTTTTCTTATCTATAATTTTTAGACAAATGCTATCTTCAATTATCAACAATTTAGAGATTGATTTTTAATTTTCTTTTTATCTTACACACATTTAAGTAATGTTTCTTTAAGTATTGGAACATCAATTTTTAATTTATTTTTGGATTAACTTAAGAACATATTTAAATCATCAAGCTTTCTTAAACACTAATATATTGCATTCGGTATTCACTTTTAATTGACAACATTATAAACTATAATATTTAGATACACATAATAATAATCTAACTTAATAACTAATAATATTTTTTCTTTAATTTTTAATTGTATTACTTTCAAATAACATAAAAAAGACTAGCATAAAATTTAGTATACGTGCCTCGCACGTAACTTTTTGCTAGTCTAATTATAACTCTCTAATCGTATAATTTGAATATCATTATTTAAATAATTAAACAAAATAAAAATCAACCTAATTAAAAAAAAAAACAATCTACCTACAGGTACAAATTTATTTTATTTATATTTATGCTTTCTCTTTTTAATAATCTCAATTTTATTATATTTCAATTCCATTATTTTTAACTAAAAGAAATTATGCTTTCATATATAAAAGAGATTTAGAATGCTATAGAGAACATCATCAAACCAGTTTTTTCACCTAAAAAATAGTTTCTCTTAGTATATTGTATATTTGTGTATTATGAATCATATGTGTATGACTAAATAAACAATTATAATGAGTTTAATATAATTATTTTATTTGGGACAGGATGAAAGTACAATAATCATAGTTCGAAATCAAAAATCTAATTTATTTTAAATTGTTATGTAATTAAAAAATTGATTTGAACAATTATATTGATTTTTTTTTATTGATTTTTGTAATGTTTGGTCAAGTTTTAATACAATAATACAAGTATTGAATTTTATGGTGATTACAAGTGAAATGTAGTGGTGACAATAACTTTGAATGTAGTGACAAATACAATTAAAAATTAGCTACGGTAATGATAATGACTTTGAGTGTAGCAGTGATTACAAGTAAGATATAACGATGATAATGACTTTGAATATAGTGGCAATTTACAAGTGAGATCCGACAATAACAACTTTACCACAAATCATGATTTTTAATTAAAAATATATATAATTAAAATCCATAATAAATATTCATTAAAAAAAAACATATATAATTTAAATTCATAATAAATATTAATTAAAAATATCTGAATAATTTATACATTAATATAGATTGAATTTAAATATTTGATCTATTTTATTTTTGTAATAATTACTCCAAATACTTTTAATTATTCTCTTTTTATTTCTCCCATTTTTTAAATTTTAGTAAGATTTATAAATATTAATGAATTAACTATTAAGAAAAAATATTAATATTTAACCCTAGCTAATCACGCCGTATCTTATAATTTTTGTAATATAAAATTTTGAAAAATAAAATAAAATATGTAAACCTAAATATACCTCTATAAATTATATATAAAACTAAAAATAATTATATCTCACTCTCAACCGATCTCTTTTAATGGTCAGAGAGTCAGTCATATATTTTAGTGATATATATATTTGTTACTAATATATTGTGAGCAAGATTTATGCTTTTTTTTTTCTTCTTTTTTGGTTCTTGACTATTATATCTCGATAATATGTGTATGTGATACTGTAAAACAATAGCTATATTTAGTGATAACTTTTTAGTCACACATAAAAATAGTATTTAGGCTAATATTAAGGGTATATTATTACTTTTTTTTTATTAACTAAATTAATTTTATTAATTATTGGGCAATACTTCATGTGACATGTAGCTATAAATTTATTACCATTTTTTTAGTTTGAGGATTGATGCGGTGACATACACTATATAATTGCTCAAATTTATTTATATATTTTCTATTTTTTTATTTCAATTCTCATATTGTTTTTCTTTTTTTTTTCAATTTTCTCTAAAATTCACCCAAATAAGAATATATTATGCACAAAAATATCTTCTTACTAAACAAATTCCTCTGCAAAATTACAATCTATAAATATTTATTAAAACAAACTAAAATATATTCAATTATATAATACGCTTAACAAAATTTAACAACTAAAATTGATCAAAAATTACAATTTATAATTCATTTAATAAGAAAATTAAAAATGTTTTATACAATAAATATGAAATATATATAACTCAAATAAACTATTTTATATGTCTTTTTTTATTTTACATATAGTTTGATATCTATTTGTTTTTTTGTTTTAAGAAAAAAAAAATCTTGAAATGATAACTAGGAAAATCTTGGCATAGAACCTTTAAAAAAAAAAGAATAATAAGGAAAGGAAAATTTTACTTTTTGACCCTAATAAAATACTGTTGGAATTTATTTTACTAGGATCTTAGATATACTCACAAGTATGTTGTTTAACATAACTACTTGAGGTTAGCTCAAGTGGCCATAGATGGGTGTGTGAGTATTGGAGGTCCTGGGTTCGAGTCCCAGGTTAAACATGTTGTAAGATATAAACGCTTAAATAAAAAAAAAATATGTTGTTTAACACCCTAAATATGAACTTTCTAAAACGATAAATAAACACATATAAAGTTAAGAAAACCTTACATTGATGCAGCGGAATCAATGTCTCCTTCCACTCAGATCTCTAACCCTTGTATCCTTTCTGTCGCAGAGTATTATCAAGATCTGAGCCCGAATATCGTTCTCTTTGTGTGTGATCCTTAATAGTCTTCCAATCTATGATTGAGGTACCACTTGCTGTGTGTGGGCACTTACTCTATCACTAAGGTTCGAAATTTATGAAGAGGAAAAGAGAGAGATGATTTCGGCTATAGAGAGAAAAGGGAAGGCTCAGTTTTCTGACAAATTGATTTTCTGGAAAAGTAGTAATTTTGACTGAGCTATCACTTTCTATTTATAGGCAACTACTAGGTTTAGGTTAGTAATTATTTGGCATTAAAATAATGAAAATATCAATTTGAAAAACCACTTTAAGTGGCCAGCCATGGTGTGTAATGGGCCTTACTTGGATTTTGCAGTTTTCACAAATTTTATTTCTGTTTTCTCAAAAACGCCAATTTTCTAATTCTAACCATTTAAATGCCAAAACTAATTATTGAATAACTAAAATAGATTATTAAATAATATTGTCATTTAATTTAATTATTAATTAGACATATAAAGTCTATTAATAAATAAATAAACCAAGAATCTCTTTTCCTTACAATTTCACCCCTGCTTAGTGAAAATTCACAAATCAGACATAGTCTAACTTTGGAATTATAATTGATTAATCACAAATCAATTATTGAGTCTTACAAGCAGTATAGTCTCAACTAGAATGGGGACCATGGATCTATATGCTGAGCTTCCAATAAGTGGACCGAATTTACTAAGTAAATTTCTACTTATTAATTCTTCGTTGAATCCACTCTTAGAACTTAGAATCGCACTCTCAGACTTATATAGAGCATATTATATGTTCCACGATATAGATATGCTATCTCATTTAACCATTGTTATAATCTTATTGTGATCAAAGATCCTCTATATAGATGATTTACATCGAGATGGGATAATTTTACCGTTCTCACCCCTCAATGTATTTTGCCCCTTAAAACACTTAGCTACCTGTAAATGATGTTTAGTGATCTAAGATTAGTCACTTAAACAAGACCTCATCCATTTACTTCTATTTAGCTAAGCTCGAAGGGAATCATCACTTGACTTCTATACACCAGTAGAAGCTATAGATTCCATATTTATGTTCAGCACTCCCACTCAATCATACTATCATATTCCCAAAATATACGTATCACCCTTACCCAAAAGTAGGCTTAACTAATAAATCAAAGAACATGAATAGTACTCCATACATTCAAAACTAGTATACTTTACTAATGTCCTGGAAAGAACATAACACTTACTCCAAGTGTAAGTACACATCATCGCTGATTATCACATTAGTGTAAATCCAAAACACTGATGAAACAGGGACTTAATCTTTTGATTCATATGATCACAATCACATTCCACTGTGTTGACGATACTGTAATTGTGAATAAACATATGATCTGGACTTAACTGATTTTGTGTGTAAATGTAATAAACATATTAAACCATTAGCATGTAAAATTCATGCAAACATAAATCACTTCAAATTTCTTATATTGATAACTAATCAGATTGTAAAGGGTTTTATTTAGGGCGCAAAACCCAACAAATACCACATATCAAATTTTAGACACTTTACTAAATGTACAAAACAATTCTACTATTACTCATTTCTACCCAAAATACCCCTCACGTTTAATTTTCCCTCTCTCTCCCTGTCTTTCCGTCTCTTTCCCTCTCTCTCTCTGTCGTTCCCTCTTCGACAAAGACGCTACCCACGAGTACCCAACAACCCACTCCACGACCACGACCCCACGACCCAACAACCCACTCCGGCCATCCACCCAAGACCCCGACCCAACCCTCTCTCTATCTACCTGTCTCTTTCTCTCTCTCTCTCTCTCTCTCTCTCTCTCTCTCTCTCTCTCTCTCTCTCTCTCTCGCTCTCGAGTTTGACCCAAACCACCACGACCGACATTGGAACCCAACCAGACCGGTCGAAACCACGACGAATCGTCGCCACCACCACGACCCGTGTTCGTCGAAACTGAACAGAGGTCGTCACCACCACAACCACGAACAGTCAAAGGTAAGTTTTTTTCTTATTAAAAATTATAATTTTCATAGATTTGGATGCGAATTTGTGTATGTTCTTTAGATTAGATTGTTTTAGATTGTGTATGCAAATCTGGATGTTTTTCTGCGTGTTCATCAATGGTGTCTATTTGTTCAAACAAAGTTAACGATGAGATATCGATAGGTTATCGATATAATGTCGACAAAAATTGAAAGTAGTTTAACCATTAGAATTGTCTGTGTTGTTAATGTATATCGATAGGATGTCGTAGGTGTATGGATAGGATGTCGACTTAATTAGATTAAAAATTTTGACCTAAAATGTCGATAATTTGTCAACATTATGTCGATATGTTGTCGACAATATGACTTAATTACTTTCTGTTTCATAATATCGACCTCATGTCAACATGATGTCGACAATTTTGTATTGCTTAATTAGTGTGACCATTCACTTAGAATATTGACAGTATGTCGACATATTGTCCACAATTTTGTATTGCTTAATTGGTGTGATCATTCACTTGGAATATCGACAGCATGTCGACAGTATGTCAACATGTTGTTGACAATTTAATTTAATTGCTTCTGTGTTTGCTGTGTGATAATATTGATAGGTTGTCGACGGTATGTCGATATTTTGTCAACAAAATTATGTAGTTTCTTACTGTTTGATAATGTCGACAGAATATCGACATGATGTCGATGTTGTGTCGACCTTTTTTTAATTTTTGACAGTACTATTGCTTTGTAATTTATTTTTTCAGATGGCTCCCAGACTCATAATTCCAGCACCCAAACATTTTACTGGTCGTGTGACATATAGAGGCACGAGAAATTTTCCAAAAATCAAGTCTCGGTTTGAGGAGTACAATTTGAATAACACGGCGAAAGAAAGCCGTTTCGGCAACTTTTGGAATGCACAACCCCTGACATTCTCCTGGGTGTTATTTCAGCAACTGATGTTGCACAAGATGAAGGTTGATGCTCAAGAGGAGTTGAAAATGCAGTTTTACATTGGTCAGAAGGAGCTCAGGTTCGGAGTTGTTGAGTTTGCCCTCATTACAGGCCTGGACTTCTCCTCGGGGCCAACAGAAGAGGAGAAGGCTGCACAGGTTGCTCGCTTAGGGTCAGACCAATTGATCAACAGATATTTCAACCAGTCTGATAGTGTGAAGACAGAAGCACTCCAAGATAGGTTCACAAACTGTCAGAACCCAGAAGACTTGTACAAGCTTGGCTTGTGCTTATTTGTTGAGGCAGTGCTTCTGGGTCGTGAGGCTAACGCGTTGATTACGCCTGACATACTTAGATATGTCGAAGATCTCGAGTTCTTCTTCTAGATTCCTTCGGGAAGCAGTCATTCTCCAGACTTATGCACTTGCTTCAAAAGGACATGTTGAAACAGAAGGCCAACTACGAGAAGAAGCTGAGTTTGGATGTTCAGCATGAGTGCAAATACACAGCTTATGGTTCCGCACCTGCAGTACAATATTGGGCGTATGAGGCCATTTTAGAGGTTGGGAAGAGGTATGACACGAATCATGGGATTTAGTTTCCCATGATGCTTAGCTGGACGAGCAAGGGTGATATAGGGAAGAAAGACCTCAGTGCATTATTTTCACTACTACAAGGAAAGGCCTTTTATCCCGGTTTTTAAGGCTTTTTATCCCGGTTTTCGCTAATATGAAAACCGGGATATATGCCAGTGGGATAAAAGGTATTTAAAAAACCGGGATAAAAAGTACCCCTTTTATCCCGGTTTTTAGAGAAAAGTGGGATAAAAGGGTACTTTTTATCCCACTTTTGATGAAAAAAGTGGGATAAAAAGTACCCTTTTATCCCATTTTTTTTTTATAAAAAGTCACCTTTAATTTGAAATGTATAGGTTTTTTATTTTTTTCTTTTAATTTTATTACATGTCATTTCATTTATTTTTTTTCAATAATAATAAATATAATTTTTATTTTTATAATTATATATAAAAAAAACTTAATTAAAAATAAATGATTAATATCATTTTTAATAACAACAATAATAATTTGTAAGTTCAATTCTAAATAACACGTTACATATTATGCATAAATCTCTAAATTAAATACAACACATTGTCTAAAAAAATACAATAAAAGACTACTAGTTAATTTTTATATATCAAAGGAAGCAATTGACTTAACCACTGTTGTCGAAGCGGTAAGAGATGATCGTCCTCAAAATATTGGGATAGACCGCCAAACTGTCAAATTAAAAAAATAAAACTAATTAAGAAGATAGTACTTTTATATGTTTGTATTTATAGTAAAAATGAGGATATACTTACTTTTGCTTTTATGGCTGTAATAGGATTTGAATGTTGAAGCATATCACGAATGTAAGTTAGTACATAGTAACCACATTCGTAATTGTATGGTTGCTTTGGACAAGCAAAGGTCCATATCTCCGGTCCATTTTTGCCAAATACAATAGCATTTGAACTAATATTTGTCTTTGATTTAAATTTTCCCAAATGCATCTGTTTAAAAAAGAAAAAAAAATCAAATAGAGTCCTAAAAAAAATAGGCGAGTTTCGCTTATTTCCATAACATTCCCGAAATTTTTTTAAGTGCATAGCAATACAACAAATGGGTAGAGTTTTTCCTTATATCTCCACACGATCAATCAAACCCGTAACCTAATTCACTACGGATGAAGGATGAATATCTAAGATATTCAAACTCCACTAACATAATATATGACTATATGATATATTAATCAAAGTTAATGAGATACCTTAGTCCAAATAACATAGCTGAACCCGTAAGTTCATCTTGGGTGGCCACTTGTATGACATCTTCGGAAGTTATGTAGATGTGAACTCGGTAGAATAAGGATGGGTTGACAGGAACCCTCACAAACTCATTTTTACCTTTTACTCTCATATATTCCAAGAACATGGCCTGAAGAGAAATATGAGTCTTGTCAAGAACCTCTGCAATGAATTTCTCATAAGATTTAGTGGAATCAAGAATTGATTAGTACCCATTAACAGTGTTGAATTAAATGTGTTGAAATATATACATACAAAATTTAAGTCTTACGTATGTGTCTTTCCATATTTTCCCCTTGAGTTTCGAATCTACATGTCTCCAATCATCATAATTTAGAGGGACTGTAGATCTTGCTTTAACCCCAATCCATGATTGCATATCTGCATATGCTGTTCCTATAGGTTCTCATTTCTCATTCCACTCTAGTTTTGTCTTGCGTCCTTGAGCTTTCAGATTGTTGATGTCATTCTTTTTTGTCCTGCCTCGTCCTTTTGGCTTATTTGCATCCTTTTGCTTTGTCATCTACAAGAGATACACAAATTAATCAAATCATTTAGTAGGAAACATCATACTGAAAACATAATACTTACTCACTAAACATCATTTATATTAACACATTATTAGTAAACTAAAAATAAAAATTCCTAACAAACAAGATTGAAATAAAAAATTTACAAGTTGCTAGAAAAATCCTAAGCACACTTAGTAATTAAATATTAAAACACATGTTCATTTAAGAATCCTAAAAAAAATTGGCCATAGTTTCTCCTATTTCTACAACATTTCCCAATTTAATAACTGTCTAACAATGCACGCAAGTAAATGAGATAACAAGAAAAAATAATCAAAATAGCATTTAACAATATAATAATTGTCACCCATCCGACCGCAGTACATTTATATCGCATAATCTACTTCACTATGGATGAATATCTAACATATTCAAACTCCTCTAATAGCTTTATAATTAGTAAAATAAGGTGTAAATATCAGCGAACAGAACCAACCTCGTCTTAGCTCCTCGAAAGCTTTTCAGAAACTTCACCTTTCTCTCATCATCTGTTGTAATTAAATTAAATTAAATTAATCTACTAATAAATATATATATATTTATAATAAGCTAATTGTAATTTTATTAATTTTATTTTATTAGTTTCTGCTGCATCACATTCAAAATGACTTTTTCAAGGACTATTGATTACTAACTATTACATAAACCAATGTTAGCTAAGTAAATAAATTGTTGTTAACAAAACAATGAGTGCCATAAGAAAAATAAATGTTAATTTTTGATAGTTAGACTTGATCACTAAAATTATTTCTAAAACCTATATTACCACTTTTGTAAATAAAAATGATTTAATAATAATGTTAATTACATCTGTAATTTATTATACAAAATAATAATCATCATCATCATCAACACCATTACAACACAAATAATTATACAAAATAGCCTTGATAAATTAATAGCCTCGATCAAATTATAATTTTGTCAAGTTGTCAAGTCATAAAGTTCTTAATTTATAATGGTTTTACTGTAACAAACACTAACATATACAAAACAATATATTGATGGCATATACAAGTTGTCAAGTCAAGTTGACTCTGTTTCTATAAACTCTCCTGCTCTAAGTCCCAATACTGATGGCATTCACATTGAAGACTCTAAAAATGTTTCAGTCCTCCACTCTGTTATCAAAGATGCTAGTTTTGAAGTCCAAAATTTATTTGCAAAACATAGATAGATAGAAGAAAAAGAATAATTTAGCTCAATATAACTTACTATTAGCAGCACCAAACACATAATAATCTCTTATTTTGATACAACATCTTCCTCCATACACAATCAAAAGATAAAGATCACTCATTTTTATGGTTTCACCCAATTAATCACAGTAATAAAATTAAAAAGGACTGCTAAAGTTGACTATTCAGTATTCACTAATGCAATAAGAAATTTCTAAGGAACCCCAACAACAACAGAACAGACTTTTCTCAAGTGCATACTTTGCAAATTATAATGTTAGTGTTCATATCAGTTTATTGTCAAAAGTAAAAAATCTATCAGAGATAAAGTAGTAGTAATCACATTATAGTAGAGTCTCTACTCTCTAGACAAAAAAAAAAAAAATAAACAGCAAGGCAACACATAAATTAATTCTTCTATTATCATATGATATAATTATTAAGAGCCATAAAACACAAAAGAGAAAGTAAGTAAACCTTTACTAATAAACAACTCAAGAATTTGAAGGCCCTGAGATATGTCAATACCTTAAAACAATTCAGTAACTTCTCTCCAAGCTTCCCAACTGGTGAAATGTTTTATGTTGGAATGAGAATAGTCTTTAGTATGGGGTTAAGAGTAGGAGAAAATGTGTTGTTAATGGAGTTTTGAAACAAATGAAAAAGAAAGAAAATAGAAACAGCAGGCCCAATATATGAAAAGAAACAGCAACAACAACAACAGATAAAATAAAGTAAGAAAATAGAAAGAAATAAAAAGAAAGAGCAAACCTGGGAATAAAGACCAAACGGGAGGCGTTATCTTCTACGGCGCCGCCAATGTCGGTTTGGGCGAGGGTTAATTTCTGGGTTTGGGCGAGGATTTAGACGAGAGGGTTTGGGCGAGAGGGTTTGCGTGAGGGTTTGGGCGAGGGTTTCTGGGTTTGGGCGAGAGGGTTTCTGGGTTGGGACTTGGGGGTTGTACGTCGAGCTAGCTGTTATGTCGATCGATAGGTTGACGTTTGGGATTTTAGGGATGACTTTTTATCCCGGTTATTTAGTTAAAACCGGGATAAAAGGGTTTCACACTAAACCCTTTTATCCCGGTTTTTAACTAATAACTGGGATAAAAGGTTTCCCTAAAAAAATTTATCCCCTGTTTGGCAAACTCATAAAAATCAAATCTTGAAATTATTTTTTTGCCTTTAATATTTTTTTTTTAACTTTCTACCAAACAGAGCCCTTGTCTAAAAAAATATTTGTTGCATATTTGAGGAGCCAAATCTAAAAGTGGGATAAAAAGTCTCAATATATCTTTTATCCCATTTTTTTATTTTTGTTAACTAAAAAAGTGGGATAAAAGGTCCCCTTTCTTGTAGTGTTTCTAGACGGGTATGAGTTTCACTTATGTTTAGAGTAATTATTTAACATAAATGCTTGTAATAAATGCTAAATCGTTTTACTCTATATTTTTTTGAACCTTAAACAGCATCTTGAAGTGGTGAAAGGGCTACTTCCACAGACAGAAGAGGAGGCATATGTGAGGACCATCTCTTACGATGGTGTGGAAAACCTGGTTGATGATGGTGTGGATGACACAAAGGCTGAGGCAGATACTCAGGTACCACAGACTCAGGTTCCAATTTTTAGAATTTTTTTTTATGATTGTATAACTTGATTGTTTTTTTTCTTTTTGTTCTGTTATATTTTTTACATTGTGGTATTACCGTATGCTCACCGTATTTTTTTGGTATATATTTTTTTAGGCCACTGGTTCAGACCCTTAGCCGAGTGTTCCATCTTCATCAAGGCTTGGTGGTGCCGAGTACAGTGAATTAGTGGGGAGGTTGGACAGGATCGAGGCTGACCAGAAGGGTATGTATGCTTTGTTGGAAATATTTTACCAGGATCTAGATTTACTAACAAGTATGTTTCATTAACACCCTAATATGAATTCTAAAACAATGAAATAAACACATAAGAGTTTAAGAAAACCTTACATTGGGTGCAGCAGAATATAATGACTCATTCCGTTTAGATATCTAGCCCTTGATTCCTTTCTGTAGCAGAGCATTATCAATATCTAAACCTGGATCTCTTTCTCTCCTTCCTTTGACGCTGATTCTCCTTCTTGTTGGTTGATTTTCCACAGTCTTACACACTATGATTGAGATACCACTTGATGTGTGTGGGCACTCACTCATTCACTCAAGGAATTCAAAATTTAGAGAAGAAAAGAAGAGAGAAGTGGTTCGGCCTATAGAGAAAAGAATAGGAGGCTCAGTTTTCATCTGACAGAATTAAGTCTGAATGAGAGCCATCACTATCTATTTATAGGTAACCACCTAGGTTTAGGTTAGAATTATTTGCCATTAAAATAATGAAAAAATAAATGATAAAAGCCTATAAGTGTGGCCGGCCATGGGCCTTGGATAATGGGCCTCATGTTGGGTTTTATGCCCTAAATAAAACTCATTTCAATATAATCAGATTTACTTATTAATATAGATCAGAAATAACATTTAATGTTGCATGGTTCACATGATTTATTTCATGATTATATGTACATAATGTATAAATTTATCTGAAACCCTTTTCACATACTTGATCCTGTTTATTGTGTCGTCAAAACATTGGAAAGTAAACATGACTATGTGAATAAAGTTTCCTAGATTTATCAGACATAGGGTTTTACTGATATGATAATCTACAACAAAGTTTACTTGCATTTGGAGAAGTGCTATGTTCTTTCCAGAGCATTGGTTAAAGTAAAGCTCAGGTTGGATGCATGGAGTATGCATCGGAAGGGACCGATATTGAACTTTGACTTAGATTTATTAAACTTACCGTAATATCTATTCAAGTCAATATCGCCTAGATTAAGTTGTAAATAGATTAAGTTGTAAATTAATTATTTATTTTAATTAATTCTTGGATCAACTTAAATCAATGATTTTTTTCATTTATTGATTAATTTAAAATAAATTGAATTAAAGTATATTATTAGAAATTGAATTAATTAGTCAAAGGAAAATCTAGATAGATGATATTTTTGCTTGAAGTATTTTTCTAGTGTATTTAATTAAATAGAAAATTAATATTTAAGTTGATTTTCATCATTATACTTAAATATTTGAAAATTTTCTTATATATTTAATTAAATAGGAAAATTATATTTTTTGTTGTAAATTAATTTTGTGCAAACATTAAATTAGAATAATTTTTCCACGATTAACTTTTTATTTTAACATGTATTTTCGAAAATTGTATCCTTGAATACTTTAATTTTTTGAAATGTAATGTATATTTATAGAAAATTAAATTTGAGTTGTAAATTAATTTAAATTAATTTTGTAACAACTTAAATTGAATATTTTTCTAAATATTTATTGGAAATTATTACTAAGATGGAAATAATTCATGTTATTTTCATATCCATCTAAGTAAAATTTATAAATATTAAATTAAAATTTATATTTAGAATTTTTCATTCTAAATTGGAAATTTTAATAAATATATATTTAAAATAAATAGATTAAATAATGAGATTCAAAGAAAATACAGCTCTCTTTAAATAATGAGCTTTATTATTAAGATATTCGATCTCCATTGTGGGTTTTACACCGCGTTTATTTTAGTGAGTAATCCTCCCTAATGGAGGAACGTTCATTAGCAATTTCACACCGTTTAATCTCGAATGATAAGTAGTTTGTAAGTGTTTTGTATGGTATGGATCACCCTAATGGTGGCGACCATACTTGACTTGCAAATTATGAAACAATGGTGGAAGCTCATAAGATAGAATTGCCTTGACTCTCGCCTAAACGGGACAACACTGAATTCCAATCTTGATCGAATAAAAGGTTGCTAGAATGTTTAACATTTTAGACGAGCTGACAACTCTATTCAATGAATGGTAGCTTTGACTCTCGCCTAAACGGGACACTGATATCAGTTTGTTGAAAACCTTGGAAATTATTTAGGATTGTATGTTTTAGTATTTTCACTTGTCATTCCTACTTGCTATATGCTTATAATTTCTGAATTGTGTATGAATTTATATTGAACAATGTTATTTTCTGTTATTAAATTGTAGTTTAATTTCGAATCTTCATTGTTGGTCTAACTTGGCTTGTTTATCTAATGAGATAAATCCCTAGTGGATTTTCACCATTAGACATACATAATAATGTTAGATCTCGAAAGATAAATATTGTATATGCGACATCTAGCTGTTCATCAATTGATGACACCTTAGACTAGTATTTTTACGATATGAAACAAGAAGATTGTATAAATAAGATTACTTTGACTTTCGCTAATCGAAGCATCGTTGGATTCTTATTTATAAACGAAATTATCCTAATTCCTCTTAGCTTATTCATTTCGAATTAGCTCAATAACATATCATTGGATGAATGATCTATAAATCATTTCATGTCATTCTATATTTTCTCTTAAGAAATTAAATGACGCATATGATTATAATCCCGAAATTCTATTCCCAGTTGATATAAATCCTCAATCTTAGAAATCTCCTACTTGTATGGGCAAATCTGACTTAGAGTTAAATTAGTAGTGGTGGTCCAAGATAGAATTACTCATTATATTTGGTTGAATTTAAGTCTTTGACTTTAATTTTAGAATCCAAACAGAAATTTTCTTATATTTCTATTTCCAGGAAGCAATACAGTTACACTTTCAAGTGTTTAATATCCATCTTCTATTAATGGATTCAAACTGTATGGAATATGAGTTAGGTATTCTGTGACCAGGATTCACTTGCACTATTCTAAGAATTCTTTGATGTAACTAAACCTAAGTCATCAAAAGACACTACCACATTTTTTTTAATCTATGGCATTTGTATCTTGTTCATAGTTGATTTGACAAGATCAATCTCTGCAAAGAGTTAATATGCCTATCTCTACTGAAAGTAGTTCATCTCATTCGCAGATGGATGTACATTCAGGGGTGGATATGAGTTTTTCGTTGTATTCTTAAAACGATAACTCTATATTATACCTTTTAGCAAGAAATTTGAAATGTTTGAAAAATTTCATTAATTTCTAGCAATGGTTAAAACCATTAAGGTAAGTGGTTAAAGATCTTGCGAACTGATAGGGGTGGAGAAATAGTTAGTAGATATGCAGTTCAAAGATCATTAATTTGATTTTTGAATTATATCCAAACTTACCTCCCCAGAAATTTCGAGTTGCATGTTGATGATTAGTTACTAGTCGTTGCCTAATTCCTTCTATGGTAATACAATTTCAGAATGATGTAATGGTTGTATACTTAATGTAAATCATTACTAGATTCATGGATGACCTAATCAAAATCTTAAGAAAAGCTAGAACTGTTAACCATGGTTTGTTAGCTATTCTAAGTGATTAGGGGTGGACCATCCCATTGTCAATAGATAAGAAAGTGTTTGTTCAAACAAATACTACTTTTCTAAGATAATGACTAAGTCTGAAAACAAGTAGCGAATAAAGGAGATATTTTTCTTGATTCCAAAAGTGTTATATCATCTTATATAACATATGATGATCCCACTGCCTCTGTTGTCTTGTCACAACCGAAGAGATCAATACCATTTAGTTTTCTTCGACATAATTCACGGTACCTTGTCGTAGTAGGAGAGTTTCTAGGAACTCACCTTCTTATAACTTAGGAGACACTAGTGATTAAAATCCATTATGAGTTTAAACAAGTAATGGACTATCAAGATAAGAAACTAAGAAGAAAAGCCAATAGAACTATGGTTTAATCCATTCACATGGAATAACCTAAAAATTTCTATTACAAGGACATAAAAGGAAATTTTAGTTAATAAGTCTATTCTATGGACTTAACAAACTTCCTGTTCCTAGTATTATAGATTTGAGTTTATCTAAACCTATGGCTTGTGGTATACCTAGTAATTACTTACTCTAATGCAAGCAACTTACTTTAGTAAGATGCTGAAGCATTTTCTTTCTAATGGCAATCTATAGAAGCTTCACAACTTCTTAGACATAGATTTTATTTATCTAAGGAAAAGTCTCAACTATTCCAGAAAAGATAAAGCCATGAAAGAATTTCTTAAATCAACAGTGAGAGGTCTTAGATATGCTTTTGTATGCCTTAGACAAGACACCTGCTGTTGAGTAGGAGTAATGAGTAGGTATCAGATTAATCCAGGAGAAGAACATTGGAAGACAATCAAGTAAATCTTAAGATTAAGAAGAGGAACTATATGTTAGTCTATAAGGGTGTGTTTTAAAACTCTTAGACTACACCACATCAGATTTCGAAATTTACCTCTGTGCTAGAAAATCTTTCTGATAAGATGGTGGTTACTCTGGGGGTGGAATAGTGATTTTGGAGAAGTGTAAAAACCTATCTGAAGTCTCTAGGTCTACCAGAAAGGGACTGAATGTTAAAGTTGCAGGAAAGGTACTTATTCAGTCTAAGGAAAGTTCTATACGTTTTTGGCACCATTCTAAATTGCCTTAAACTACTAGTGTTATTTCCTGATTAACCAAAAGTAGTTGCCAAAGGTATAGAATCCAGTATCCCAAGAGAGTAGACATATAGAGAGGAATTTCACATTATCAATGATTTTGTGATTAAAGGAAGAGTGATGGTGGAGAAAAAAGGTTGTCTTTAATTCAACCTTTCAGATCCTATTACGAGGAGTTTACTACTACTACACTTGATTTGTATATCGAGGTGTTGAGATTATTTGAAACGCACTTTTTGTTTTATATTAGTGCAAGTGGGAGTTTGTTGGGTTTTATGCCCTAAATAAAACTCATTTCAATATAATCAGATTTACTTATTAATATAGATCAGAAATAACATTTAATGTTGCATGGTTCACATGATTTATTTCATGATTATAAAATGTATAAATTCATCTGAAACCCTTTTCACATACTTGATCCTGTTTATTGTGACGTCAACACATTGGAAAGTAAACATGACTATGTGAATAAAGTTTACTAGATTTATCAGACATAGGGTTTTACTGATATGATAATCTACAACAGAGTTTACTTGCATTTGGAGAAATGCTATGTTCTTTCCAGAGCATTGGTTAAAGTAAAGCTCAGGTTGGATGCATGGAGTATGCATCGGAAGGGACCGATATTGAACTTTGACTTAGATTTATTAAACTTACCGTAATATCTATTCAAGTCAATATCGCCTAGTTGATCCTAGATCAAATGATCTTAATCCTGATATGATTAGGCTCAATCTCGAGAGGCTATTCGTGTTCTTTAATTTGTTAGTTAAGCCTACTTTTAGGTCAGAGTGATACGTACATTTTGGGAACATGGTAGTGCAATTGAGTAGGAGCGCTAGCATAAACATGGAATCTATAGCTTCTATCTGGCGAATAGTAAGCAAAGGGTTATCTCCTTCAAGCTTGAACAAACGAACATAAATGGTGGAGTACTCATTTCACATAAGCTGAAATATCATTTATACGGGGTCAAGTGTTTTAAGGATAAAATACATAGTAGGGTGTTACGGTAATCTAATCCCTTTACAGTGTAGATCATTCATATAGAGGATCATTGATCACATTAGAATTATAAGAATGGATAATGAATGAGGCGTCTATATGGTGGAACATATATAGCATTCTATTATACTGAGAGTGCAATTCTAAGTTCTATGCGTGGATTCAACGAAGAATTAATAAGTTAGTGAATTTTAGTAATAAATTCTTGATCTACTTATTGGAAGCTCGGTTATATAGACCCATGGTCCCCGCACTAGTTGAGATAATATTGCTTGTAAGACTCATGTAATTGGTTTTGATTAATCAATTATAATTCTCAAATTAGACTATGTCTATTTGTGAATTTTTCACTAAGTAAGGGCGAAATTGTAAGGAAAGAGTTTTAGGGGCATATTTGTTAATTATGATACTTTGTATGGTTCAATTAATAAACATGATAAATGACAATATTATTTAATAATTATTTATAGTTATTAAATAGTTAGAATTGGCATTTAAATGGTTGAATTAGAAAATTGGCGTTTTTGAGAAAATCAGATGCAGAAAAGGTAAAACTGCAAAATTGCAAAAAGTGAGGCCCAATTCCACTAGTATAGGGCCAGCCACTTTTGTAGGAAATTTAAACTGATATTTTCATTATTTTAATGCCAAATAATTCAAACCTAACCCTAGTGGAATGCTATAAATAGATAGTGAAGGCTTCAGGAAAATAACACTTAAATTTTCTATTTTTCCTTCAGAGAAAAACCTGAGCCTTCTCTCTCCCTATCTTTGGCCGAACCCACTCTCTCTCTCTTCCTCATTGAGATTTCGAAATTCTTAGTGTATGAGTAGTGCCCACACACAGCAAGTGATACCTCAACCATAGTGAGGAAGATCGTGAAGAAAGACTTTCAGCAAGAAGGAGTTTCACCATCAAAGATTCAGAGAAAGAGATCCAGGTTCAGATATTGATAATGCTCTGCTACAGAAAGGAATCAAGGGCTAGATATCTGAACGGAAGGAGTCATATTATTCCGCTGCACCCAATGTAAGGTTTCTTAAACTTTATATGTGTTTATTTCATCGTTTTAGAAAGTTCATATTTAGGGTGTTAATAAACATACTTGTGAGTAGATCTAAGATCCTGGTAAAATAATTTCCAACGGTTCCACGATATAGATACGTCATTAGTTATCCATTGTTATAATCCTAATTTGATCAATGACCCTCTAATAGATTATCTACATTGAATAGGCACTAAGTTACCGTTACACCTTCAATGTATTTTATCCTTAAAACACTTAGCTCCGTATAAATGATATTTCAGCGAAGTGAAATGAGATCTCCACCATTTATCTCTGTTTAGCCAAGCTCGAACGATATCATCGTTTCACTTCTAAATTCCTATAGAAGTTATAGATTCCATATTTATGTTAGCACTCCCACTCAATTATACTACCATGTTCCCAAAATGTACGTATCACCCTGACCCAAAAGTAGGCTTAACTAACAAATCAAAGAACATGTATAATACTCTTGAGATTGAACCTAAACATATCAGGATTAAGATCATTTGATCTAGGATCAACAAGTGATATTGAATTGAATAGATATTACGGTAAATTTTAACATATCTAATCAAAGTTCAATATCGGTCCCTTCCGATGTATACTCCATACATCCGATGCTGGTAAACTTTGCCAATGCCCTGGAAAGGACATAACACTTATCCAAGGTGTAAGAATACCTATCGCTGATTATCATGTCAGCCTAAATCCAGTGAATTGACAAATCAGGGAATAAACTTTCGAACATATAATTAAGATTATATTCCACTATGTTGACAACACTATAATCATTAACAAATTGATATGTTCTGGACTTAAATAGAATTCATACATTATGTAAATAATCATGAAATAAATCATGTGAACCATGCAACATTAAATGTTATTTCTGATCTATATTAATAAGTAAATCTGATTATATTGAAATGAGTTTTATTTAGGGCATAAAACCCAACACGCTTGTCATGCCGAGTTGAAGATGTCGTATGAGATTAGCCATGTAGAGCTGAAGGCTGGTCAGAACCTAATTACGGAGCAGCTCAGAAATATATTGAGAATGTTACATCGTACGGCAACGACAGCTTCAGCACCGAAGGCCCCAACAGATGCATCTACCCCACTACCACCTGCATCACCCCCACTACAAGATGAGGAGGTCTTTCCTAAAGGGTATGATCCTTATGAGGGAACTCCAGCTACTCCTATCGGTGCAGGTGTTATTTGTATAGATGACAGCGAGTCCCAGGGTGAAATTTTGGCGATAGAGGCACAACCTGCAGGGGTTAAGTGTGGGAAGAGGAAGAGAAATCCCCCTGTATGGTTTCATGACTACACGGAGATGAAGAAGAAACAGAGGCCTTCTTTGACATTTGATCCCCTGGTGCCACTGGATGAGCGATTGTTGGATACTTTTTGATAGTGGTGTTCTGGACTCATTCTCAACCACCGGCTTCGGGATTTGAAAAGTGGTGATTACGGTCCATCGTTCTTTTGGAAGTTGTTGGCACTACAGGAATGGCTTACAGATGACGTAAGTAAACTAAGTTATAATTTTACTATACTTTATAAGTCAACTAATCTACAATTAATATATTTTGTTGTCTAACTTCTTTCTCTAACCTTTATATGCAGCATATAGATGCAGCAGTCCATATGCTGAGGAGGCGACGCTTCGACTATCCATTGACATTTCCGCAGAAGGGTATCATTCTCTCTACATTTGTTACGAGCATGATCAGCAGTGCATGGACAAATCACAAGGGTCCCAAGAGAAACTTTGTTTGGGAGGATTATATCCTGGAGTACTGCAGAGGTGTTCATCAGGTATTGTTTTAGTAAGATTTTAAATGTTGAACTATGATTACAAGTTTATTATGGTTTGTTAATTGTTTAGCTTTTCTCCATAATTACAGGCCCAATTCTTTGCGAGATGTGGGGTAATGAGTTCATTTACTTCATTTTACATCTTCCCGACCATAGGCACTGGGTGACTGTTGAAGTTGACATAGAGCTGTGGAAAATTAACGTGTACGACTGTGATTCAAGCATTTATCATTAGACCGCCATGGCACCCATCTTGAAGACTTGGGAAGAACTGTTGCCCTCACTAATCCATGCAACCGGGGATTTTCCACATAATAACCAGATCTTGGGATTAACTACGAAGGAGATCAACGTGCTTCCGAATATGCATGCGAGTCGAGCCACTCACGACTTAGTTCCGAAGGCAACAATAAGGTACATAGCGATAAAAAAGTACTATAGTATTAAAACATATTTTACATTGTACTAACTTTATATTTTATGTTGCATTTAGTGGTGATTGTGGTGTTTATTGCTTGAGTATGTGGAGCATCTCATGATGCGACGTGGATTAGCAGATGTCACGTAGGGCCGGATGAAGATGTTTCGTGAACGGTGGTGCGTTGATTTGTTTTTCCAGAATGTCAGTTGAATATATGTGTAATGATGGATACATTGTATATTTTGTGTAATTAAAAATACAGTTACATGCATGAAGGCAAGTGAGTTTCAATAACGTAAACACGCCGCAGGTGCATGTTCTTTCAACTAGGTTCACATCACCACCTCTTTCACCGTTAGGTCCCCTACCAACGTTATACAAATTGGCTCCATTTCATTGGACGCGCCTGTACCTTGCTTTTTCATGAATTTTCGCCAAGTTTTTTCAAAGAGCGTGGCCAAAGGGGTTGTACATTTGTCTGCATTTTCGAGGCGATCAGCGAACCAAGAGTACAGTGTGAACCTGATAAATTCAACCAAAATAGTTATTGGATATTTTTTGAACTCTTCTGTAACACTGTTGAAGCTTTCGGCAACGTTGTTGGTCATGGTGTTGTATCTATTGCCCAAACAATAAGGGTGAGCCCACTTCTCAAACCCTATACTCTCCACATATGCAGCAATGGCCAGATTCATCTTTCTAAGCTTCTCAAACTCTATTACATTCAGTTTTCGACCATGAGTAAGCAACACTATATATTTGGTTGTGAAAAGCATCAGTCTTGAACTTGGAGTTCACGTTCATAACAATGTGGTGATAGCATGCACAGGGGACTGCTTCGGGGAAAACGAGTTCAACAACATGATCAATGCTTTGATGCCTATCTGACACAAACACTAAGTTCTCAACCACGCCAATTGCTACCCTCAACTTCTGTAAGAAATACGTCCAAGAGTCGTTATTCTCACTGTCAACGATACCATAAGCAACTGGCAACAATTGGTTGTTCGCATCGTATGCCACAGCAACTAACATTATACCGCCATACTTCGTCTTCAAGAAGGTGCCATCGATACTCAAAACAGGACGACACAAAGTAAATCCCCTTCTACATGCACCGAGTGATATAAAACAGTACTTAAACTGCTCATCCTCTAAATACAAGTCAGTAATGGTACCTGGATTCTTCTACTCCAGCATGTACAAGTATCTAGGAAGCTTCATGTATGAAAACTCAGGCATACCCCTAGTATACGTAAGTCCCATCTCCCTGCACCTCCACGCCTTCACATAACTCATTTGGATACCATAGTTGTCAAACATGTCCCTCTGTATGTCTTTAGCCTTGTACTTAGTTCCATCTTGGGTGTACTTCCCCTTAGTAAGGTGGCCAACCACCCATGGTGCTACTTGACGGTGATCTGAACGTCTCACATTCAGGTTACATGTGTGTTCATTGTGAAATACAGTGACCTCGAAGTTGTCAGAATGCATCTTCTTTCTCCCCCTCAATCTCCATTTACAATCTGGAGCCTTGCATGTAACGTACAACATATCAGGGGATGACTTCTTCACCATCCACTCAAAATTGTTATTAAGTGCAAACCTACCCACTACTTGTCTCAGTTCTTCCTTGTTTTCATAAAAATTACCAAGCTCTATCATCCCTGCTTCCTTACTTTGTAAACAAGTAGTTAGCTCATGATTTTCCATTATATCTTCTTTTGTCCACATAGGAGCTTTGAACTTGGTACAAACTTCAAAAGAGGAGAACGTTGAGAAGGTTGCATGACGAGAAGGAGCATGTTCTTCGGTTCTGCCTCGTCGACTACTGCTAGTTCTAGGTGTAGTGCGATATTCATTACAGGGTTGTGTTGGAAATATTTTACAAGGATCTAGATTTACTACCAAGTATGTTTTATTAACATCCTACTATGAATTCTAAAACAATGAAATTAAACACATAAGAGTTTCAGAAAACCTTACATTGGGTGCAACGGAATATTATGACTCCTTCCATTCAGATCTCTAGCCCTTGATTCCTTTCTGTAGCAGAGCATAATCAAGAATCTCTTTCTCTCCTTCCTTTGGTGGTGAATCTCCTTCTTGTTGTTTGGATTCTCCTACAGTCTTACACACTATGATTGAGATACCACTTGATGTGTGTGGGCACTACTCATTCACTCAAGGGATTTCGAAATTTAGAGAAGAAAAGAGAGAGGAAAGTGGCGCTCAGGAATTCTCTCTAAAAAGAATGAGATGCAATTGTCTGTTGTTTCCTGAAGCCATTACTTTCTATTTATAGAATGCCCTCTAGGTTTAGGTTAGAATTGTGTGGCATTAAAATTATGGAAAAATAAAATGGTAAAAGCCTATGCATAGTGGGCGGCCCATATAAGGAAATTGGGCCTCACTTTGCAACTTTCCCATTTTGTTATTTTCCATTCCCATTTTCTCAAAAATGCCAATTTTTCAATTTAACCATTCAAATGCCAATTTTAATTATTTAATAACTTAAAAATAATTATTAAATAATATTGCCATTTAATATATTTATTAATTTAGACATATAAAGTATCTTAATTAATAAATAAACTTAGAATCTCTTTTCTTTACAATTTCGCCCTTGCTTAGTGAAAATTCATAAAGTAGACATAGTCTAACTATTAGAATTATAATTGATTAATTAAAATCAATTAACTGTGTCTTACAAGCAGTATGGTCTCAACTAGTATGGGGACCATGGGTCTATATAACTGAGCTTCCAATAAGTCGAACCAAATTTACCAAGTAAATTCGCTAACTTATTAATTCCTTATTGAATCAACTCTAAGAACTTGGAATTGCACTCTCAGTCATATAGAACGCTCTATATGTTCCACGATATAGATACGTTATTAGTTATCCATTGTTATAATCCTAATATGATCAATGATCCTTTATATAGATGATTTACACTGTAAATAGATTAAATTACCGTTACACCCTACAATGTATTTTATCCTTAAAACACTTAACCCTGTATAAATGATATTTCAGCTAAGTGAAATGAGTACTCCACCATTTATTTTCGTTTGGTTAAGCTCGAAGGAAATCATCCTTTACTTTCTATTCGCCAGATAGAAGCTATAGATTCCATATTTATGTTAGCGCTCCCACTCAATTGCACTACCGTGTTCCTAAAATGTACGTATCACCCTGACCCAAAAGTAGGCTTAACTAACAAATCAAAGAACACGAATAACACTCTTGAGATTGAACCTACTCATATCAGGATTAAGATCATTTGATCTAGGATCAACAGGTGATATTGAATTGAATAGATATTACGGTAAATTCTAATATATCTAATCAAAGTTCAATATCGGTCCCTTCCGATGTATACTCCATACATCCGATACTGGTAAACTTTGCCAATGTCCTGGAAAGGACATAACACTTTTCCAAGGTGTTAGAATATGTATCGCTGATTATACCATGTTAGTCTAAATCCAGTGTTCTGACAAATCAGGGAATAAACTTTCGAACATATAATTAAGATTATATTCCACTGTGCTGACAACACTATAATCATTAACAAATTCATATGTTTTAGACTTAAATGGAATTCATACATTATATATATAATCATGAAATAAATCATGTGAACCATGCAACATAAAATGTTATTTCTGATCTTTATTAATAAGTAAATCTGATTATATTGAAATGGGTTTTATTTAGGGCACAAAACTCAACAAACTCCCACTTGCACTAATATAAAACAAAATGTGCATTTCAAATAAGCTCAACACCTTGATATACAAATCAAGTGTAATAGTAGTAAACTCCTCGTAATAGGATCTGACAGGTTGAATTAAACACAACCTCTTCTCCACCATTACTCTTCCTTAATCACAAAATCCTTGATAATGTGAAATTCCTCTCTATATGTCTACTCTCTTGGGATATTGGATTCTATACTTTTGGCAACTACTTCTTGGTTATTCAGGAAGTAACACTAGTAGTTAAGGCAAGTTGGAACAGTGCCATAAATGTATAGAACTTTCCTTAGACTGAATAAGTACCTTTCCTGCAACGTTAACATTCAGTCTCTTTCTGGTAGACTAAGAGACTTCAGATAGGTTTTTACACTTCTCCAAAATCACTATTCCACCCCTACAGTAATCACCATTTTATCAGCAGACTTTCTAGCACAAAGGCAAGTCTTGAAATCTGATGTGGTGTAGTCTAAAAGTTTTAAACACACCCTTATTGACTAACATATAGTTCCTCTTCTTAATCTTAAGATTTACTTGATTGTCTTCCAATGTTCCTCTCCTAGATTAATCTGATACCTACTCATTACTCCCACTCAACAGCAGGTGTCTGGTCGAAGGCATACAAAAGCATATCTGAGACCTCTCACTTTTGATTTAAGAAATTCTTTCATGGCTTTATTTTTTTTGGAATAGTTGAGACTTTTCCTTAGATAAATAAAATCTATGCTTAGAAGTTGTGAAGCTTCTATAGATTGCCATTGGAAAGAAAATGCTTCAGCATCTTATTAAAGTAAGTTGCTTGCATTAGAGTAAGTAATTACCAGGTATACCACAAGCCATAGGTTTAGATAAACTCTAACCTATAATACTAGGAACAAGAAGTTTTGTGAAGTCCATTGAATAGACTTATTAACGAAAATTTCCTTTTATGTCCTTGTAATAGAAAACTTTAGGTTACTCCATGTGAATGGATCAAACTATAGTTCTCTTGGCTTTTCTTCTTAGTTTCTTATCTTGACAATCCATTACTTGTTTAAACTCACAATGGATTTTAATCACTAGTGTCTTCCAAGTCACAATAAGGTGGATTCCTAGAAACCCTCCCACTGCGACAAGTTACCGTGAATTATGTCTAAGAAAACTAAATGGTATTGACCTCTTAGGTTGTGTTAAGACAACAGAGGCAGTGGGATCATCTTGTAACGAATAAGATGATAGAACACTTATGGAATCAAGAAAAAAATATATCTCCTTTATTTGCTACTTTATTTTCAGACTTAGTCATTTTCTTAGAAAAGTAGTATTTGTTTAATCAAACACTTTCTCATCTAATGACTATGGGATGGTCCACCCCTAATCACTTAGAATAGCTAACAAACATGCAAACCAAGGTTAACAGGTCTAGCTTTTCTTAAGATTTCGATTAGGTCATCCATGAATTTAGTAATGATTTACATTAAGTATACACCCATTGCATCATTCTAAAATTGTATTACCATAGAAGGATTTAGGCAACGATTAGTAACAAATCATCAATATGCAAATCGAATTTCTGGGGAGGTAAGTTTGGATATAATTCAAAAAATCAAGTTAATGATCTTTGAACTGCATATCTACTAACAATCTCTCCACCCCTATCAGTTCGCAAGATCTTTAACCACTTACCTTAATGGTTTTTCACCATTGCTACAAATTCATGAAATTTTTCAAACATTTCAAATTTTTTTGCATAAGGTAAAATCTAGAGTGAACGTTTTAAGAATACAACGAAAACTCATATCCACCCCTGAATGTACATCCATCTGCGAATGCGATGAACTTACTTTCAGTGGATATAGGCATATTAACTCTTTGCAGAGAATGATCTTGTCAAAACCACTATGAACAAGATACAAATGCCATAGATTTAAAAAATATGTGGTTGTATCTTTTTATGACTTAGGTTTAGTTACATCAAAGAGTTCTTAGAATAGTGCAAGTGGATTCTGGTCACAGAATACTCAACTCATACAGTTTGAATCCATTGATTGAAAATGGTTATCAAAGACTTGTGAAAGTGTAACTGTATGATGAGTAATTCTTTCTTGGACCACCACTACTAATTTAACTCTAAGTTGATTTGCCCATACAAGTAGGAGATTTCTAAGATTGAGGATTTATATCATTTTGGGATAGAATTTCGAGAATATAATCATATGCGTCATTTAATTTCTTAAGAGAAAATAAAATGACACTATATGATTTATAGACCATTCATCCAATGATATGTTATTGAGCTAATTCTAAATGAATAAGCTAAGAGGAATTAGGATAATTTCGTATTTAAATAAGAATCCAACGATGCTCCGATTAGCGAGAGTCAAAGTAATCTTATTTATACAATCTTCTTGTTTCATATTGTAAATACTAGTCTAAGGTGTCATCAATTGATGAACAGCTAGATGTCGCATTTACAATATTTATCTTTCGAGATCTAACACTATTATGTTAGTCTAATGGTGAAAATCCATTAGGGATTTATCTCATTAGAAAAACAAACCAAGTTAGACCAACAATGAAGATTTGAAATTAAACTACAATTTAATAACAGAAAATAACATGGTTCAATATAAATTCATACACAATTCAGAAATTATTAAACATATAGCAAGTAGGAATGACAAGTGAAAATACTAAAACATACAATCCTAAATAATTTCCAAGGTTTTCAACAAACTGATATCAGTGTCCCGTTTAGGCGAGAGTCAGTGATACCATCCATTGAATAGAGTTGTCAGCTCATCTAAAATGATAAACATTCTAGCAACCTTTTATTCGATCAAGATTGGAATCCGCGTTGTCCCGTTTAGGCGAGATTCAAGGCTATTCTATCTTATGAGATTCCACCATTGTTTCATATTCTTGCAAGTCTTATACAGTCGCCACCATTAAGGTGATCAATACTATATAAAAAACTTACAAGATTACTTATCTTTCGAGATTAAACGGTGCTAACTTGCTAATGAACATTCCTCCATTAGGGAGGATTACTCACTAAAACAATAGCTATGTAAAACCAACAATGGAGATCGAATATCCTAATAATAAAGCTCATTATTTAATGAAAGTTGTATTTTCTTCTGAAACTTATTTTAATTTATTTATTTTAAATATATACATTTATTTAATTAAAATTTCCAATTTAGAATGAAAAATTCTAAATATAAAGTTTAATGTAATATTTATAAATTATACTTAGATGGATATGAAAATAACGTGAATTATTTCCATCTTAGTAATAATTTCCATAAATATTTAGAAAAATATGCAATTTAAGTTGTTTCGAAATTAATTTAAATTAATTTACAACTTAAATTTAATTTTCTATAAATATATATATTGCATTTCCAAAAATGAAGTGTATAAGAATACTACTTTCGAAAATGCTTTAAAATAAAATAAAATAAATCCTGGAAAAATTATCTTAATTTTATGTTGGCCCAAAAATTAATAAAAATTAATTTACAACAAAAAATATAATTTTCTTATTTAATTAAATACTAAAGGAAAATTTCAAATATTTAAGTATCATGATGAAAATCAACTTAAATATTAATTTTCTATTTAATTAAATACACTAGAAAAATACTTCAAGCAAAACAGATAATATCTATCTAGACTTTCATTGACTAATTAATTCAATTTCTAATTATAATATATTTTAGTTCATTTATTTTAATTAATCATTAAATGAAAAAAATCATTGATTTAAGTTGGTCCAAAATAAATAATTTTCAACTTTAATCTATTTTTCAAATAAAATTCAAAATTTCTGCATTAAAGAAATGCAATTTCGAAATTGTGGGAAAAAGATTAATAATATTGAAATGGGTTTTACTTAGGGCACAAAACCCAACAGGTTGTCGTTCTCGCTGCGTACCATGGTTGCTCGGTGCACACTCTAACCTCAAGGAAGGTCCCGCTACGGCTTTGTTAGTGTCATTATTTTGTGACAGGTTTTGTTCTGTTCAATGTCTAGTCGTATCTGGGTTTTTAGTCTGTTATATCTGCACTAGCGTTCTGTTACGTGAGTTTCAGTTAAGTATTAGTTAGTGCCAGGTGGACTTATTTTGTGGATATATAAATAGTCGGTTTCTGTTAGTAAATGAATTATCCATAAAATCGTTCAGGTAGTTATTTCGGTTGTGTGTGGAGATAGAGTCGTATCTTGTTTCTTGTTGTTGTGATTACAGGTCAGATCGTGGAGCTTGAGGATGATCATCAATGGTGGAATGATCTGAATCTGGAATTGCTGAGTTCAAACTGAAGGGAGTTCAGTGTCATCTTCATCATCAGATCTGAAGGGATTTCAGGTTGAAGACATGTTGAAGAAGAGCTCAGTTGCTGCACAATGGATTGTGCATTAACAATCAGTGTTCTTGATTGTTGCTGGTAATTCATTACTAATTGCTGTTAAGGTTGTATTTGATTCCTTTAGAGAGAATTGGAAATTGTAATATGAACCTTTGAGAATTAGTAGATGAATTTACCCTGGTTCGGGGAACCCAAGCACTAGTCGGCTGAGATGTGTTCTCAGTGCAGATGAAGCTTGTAAATTGTTGTGTGATTTACTGCTTGACTATTAATTCATGTCTATAATTCATATCTTGCAATCAATCAATTTAAAGATAATCAACTTGGTAATTTGGATCATCAAAATCAACAAGTTGTACTTTCAATTAGTATCAGAGCCTGAAATTTTCTAAAAATTTGTGTTAGATCCTACTCCTGTCTGATTCTTGATCCTTGATTCTTGATTCAATCTTAAAGATTGATTCTGTCGTCACTAACCTCCTCTGAGTTCTCTCTCAAAGAACTACAGAACATTTGTGTGTCTGTTTTCCACTTCTTTGTGCAGGATGGAAATGTTTAGAGAAGGAGGTTCCACCTCGAGACCTCCGATGCTGAAAGGAGCCAACTATCCATACTGGAAAACCATGATGTGTGCTTTCTTGAGAGCTATAGATGAAAGAGTTTGGATGTCCATAGAAGAAGGGTGGTGGAAACCAACGATGATGGAGAATGAAATCGTTATACCCAAACCTATGAGTCAATGGACCACTGTTGAAATGGAAAGAGCGAATTTCAACTCAAAGGCACTTCATGCCTTGGTTAATGTTGTCTCCACTAATCAGTTGAAGGTCATAGCCAATTGTGAAATTGCTAAGGAAGCATGGGAGGAGCTGAAAATTAAGAACGAGGGAACTGATGCTGTCAAGAAATCAAGATTGCGTGCCTTGGCAAAGGCCTTTGAAAATCTTACCATGGAGGAGGATGAGTCCGTAGTTGAATTCCATGCAAAATTGTGTGACATTTCGAATGAATCGTATGCTCTGGGGAAAACTTACTCTAATTCAAAATTGGTTCGAAAGGTGCTTGGTGTCCTCCCCAGAAGATTCATGTCCAAAGTTACCTCAATCGAAGAAATGAGAAACATTGAGGAACTCGATCTTGACGAACTCATCGGGTCTTTGCAAAATTATGAGCTATCAATCACTGTCCAGGTGGAAGAAAACCAAGAAACAAAAGGAGGTAGTGAAAGAAAATTCAAATGTCAGCATTGCACTTATTCACCAAGAAAACAAGAAACCTGTTCTGGAAGATTTGAATGGCATTACAGATGAAACGGTTGCCTTGTTAACGAGAAACTATGCAAAATTCTTGAAAAAGAACTACAGAAAAAATTCACCAGCTGACAAAGAAAATCTTTTCAAGAGAAACAAAGGTGTAAACTTCAAACCAGGACAAGCCTCTACTGATCAAAAGGGTCGAGGAATTAAGTGCAGAGAATGTGATGGATATGGTCACATTCAGGCTGAGTGCGCCAACACACTAAAAAAGAAAAAGGCCCTTGCAGCAACCTGGAGTGATAGTGATGAGGAAAAGAACTCCACAGCCAGTGAAGGATCATATGAGGATAAGCAGATGTCCCAAAGCTATAATCCAGTTGAGTCTGAAGATGATGCAGTCTCCACCTTATCAGAAGCTGATTGCACAGGTCGACAAAATGCTTATGAAGAAATGTTTGCACAATGGGAGTACATGACTAAACAGATCCTTGCTCTAAAGAACTCACTAGAGCAAGTGGAGACTGAAAAAGGAAAGTTAAAAGACACTGTCAAAAACCTCAAAAGACTTCTTGATGAAAAGGAGAATGAGATCTATAAACTCACAGCTGATCTAATTCGAACCAAGCAAGCTTTAAAATTCATTCCACGCACTGCTGCTATCAATCAAACCTTACAGCTTCAGAAGCCCTATGGTGATTGAACTTCCTTAGGATATAAGATGCTTTATAAATAAGGGAATGATCTGTCTGTTGAGCATTCTCTGCCCTCTAATGTCGATTCATCAAAGAAGGAAGATGAGTTACCTGACACCTTAACCACCATTAATGAATCTGACTCATCTGAGAAGAGACAGGTTCCAACTGGACCCATTAAACTCAAGTTTGAAGGAAGGAGGACTGATGCAGACAATCTACTACAGAATGAAAATTTCATTCCTACATGTCATTTCTGTAATAGGAGAGGCCACATTCGTCCCAAGTGTTACAAATTGCAGAACTACTTGAAAGCCATGATCAATCATTCAAATAGTTTCCCTCAACCAAATAAGTCACATGGACGCAAACCTCGTCGAGAATGGAAAATAAAGTCCAAACCAAATCCTGATGTTGGTCTGGTTGCAAAGCTATCCCTGTCTGCCTTTGTTGAAGGTCAGTGGTACTTCGACAGTGGATGTTCACGTCAAATGACTGGAAATAAGAAATTGCTAGCTAACTACAAAGATGAAAAAGGGGGATCTGCCACTTTTGGGGATGGTAACAAAGGGCAGATTGCTGAGAGAGGTGATGTGAATGTGAATGGGGTAGCTCAGCTGACTAATGTCCTATATGTGAGAGGACTCAAAGCCAATCTCATCAGCATCGACCAATTGTGTGACGACAACCTCTCTGTAAGTTTCACTAAAACTCAATGTTTAGTTTCATCTGATGGGTGTGTTGTCTTAACAGGAAACAGAACAGTAGACCAGTGCTACGCTGTATGCAATACCATAGTGTGCAACAGGACCTTCTTGGACAAACCTGACTTATGGCACTACAGGCTAGGACATTTGAACTACAGAGATCTCCGAAGCTTGGTGAAGCTTCAAGCTGTAAGGGGAATTCCTGACATGAAAGTATCCAAGGAGAGAGTATGTGGTCCATGTCAGCTTGGAAAACAACATAAGACACCTCATCCCCCAATTAATAGACTTCTCACCTCTCGTGTGTTGGAACTAATGCATGTTGACTTAATGGGGCCAATGCAGAATGAAAGTATCAGTGGGAAAAGATATGTAATGGTCTTGATGGATGACTACTCTCGGTTTACCTGGGTTGAATTTCTTAGAGACAAGTCTGACACATTCGGATCATTCTCTGCCTTGATACTGAGACTACAAATTGAGAAAGACTCCAAAGTTGGAAAAGTATTTAGACTGAGAAGTGACCATGGAAAAGAGTTCGAAAATTCCATATTCTCAGAGTTCTGTAATGGAATGGGAATTCATCATGAATTTTCAGCCCCAAAAACTCCTCAGCAGAATGGAGTTGTTGAGCGAAAAACCAGAACTCTACAAGAAATGGCTCGGGTCATGATGCAGGCCAAGGATATTTCAAAACGATTTTGGGCTGAAGCTGTCAATACTGCCTGCTACGTGTGCAATAGAGTTCATCTTCACACTGGTACCTCTCAAACTGCTTATGAGCTATGGAAAGGAAGACCTCCAAACGTGAGCCACATGCACATTTTTGGATGTACGTGTTATGTTCTGAATGATCGTGATCACTTGGCCAAGTTTGATCCCAGGAGTGATGAAGGGACATTTCAGGGGTACTCCACCAACAGTCGTTCTTACAGAGTATTCAACAAAAGGACTCTCTCTGTAGTCAAATCAATGAACGTAAAATTTGATGACTTAGAAGGACATGAAGAAGTGTGGGTCGAAGATGATGCGCCTGTCCTCTCTGGCCCTAGACCAGTCCTCACTAGATCACCTCAAGTGTATCCTGACACACCTACAGAGTCTCTAAATACAGCACCAGGTGTATCAGGTGACAATCAAGCAATTGCCAGTGATCCAGGAAGGGGAAATGAAGTTGATAGTGCCCTGACCAAAGAACCCCAACAAGCTAAATTATATAAAAACGGACCCCCATCCTGGGTTGAGAAAGCTCATCCTCAGGCCACTATCATAGGAAATCCGAATGATACCATGGTCACTAGACGAAAACTGCAGAATTTGTTAGCCTTTGCTTGCTATCTGTCACAAATTGAGCCCAAAAGTGTCCGAGATGCTCTGTTGGATGAGTTCTGGTTGGCTGCAATGCAGGATGAAATGGGAAATTTTAAGAGACTTGGTGTATAAATAATGGTCCCTCGGCCAGATGGTGCGAATGTTATAGGGACAAAATGGCTTTTTAAAAACAAGTCTAATGAATTTGGGACAGTGACTCAAAATAAAGCTCGGCTTGTGGCTCAAGGATATAGTCAGGTAGAAGGCATCGACTTTGATGAAACCTTTGCACCAGTGGCACGCTTAGAATCCATACGCCTACTTCTCATCATTGCATGCTTTCTGAAGATCAAACTCTTCCAAATGGACGTCAAGAGTGCGTTTCTCAATGGGGTAATTCAAGAGGAAGTCTATGTCAAACAACCACAGGGATTTGAAGATCCACATTATCCACACCATGTGTACAAGCTCAATAAAGCCTTATATGGACTGCAATAGGCTCCACGTGCGTGGTATGATAGACTCACCTCATTTCTCATCTCTCATGGCTTCACCCGAGGTACTGCAGATAGCACTCTATTCATTAAACATATTAACAAAGGAATTTTTGTCGCCCAAATATATGTTGATGACATCATTTTTGGCTCAACTTGTGATAGTGAAGTCCATACATTTGTCACCTTAATGACTAGTGAGTTTGAAATGAGCTTAATAGGTGGCCTTAATTTCATTCTAGGACTCCAAATAAAACAACTAGATCATGGCACATTCATATCACATCCAAATATGTCAAGTCTATGTTAGATAAGTTTGGATTCTCACAGGTCAAGCATGCACATACACCAATAGGCACCACATCCAAATTGTCACGAGATGAGTCTGGTGACCCTGTAGACCCCACTCTATACAGAAGTATGATAGGTGGCTTACTGTATCTCACAGCGAGTCGTCCTGATATATCCTTCAGTGTAGGTTTATGTGCCAGGTATCAAGCCAATCCTAAACAGTCTCATCTCTCTGCAGTCAAAAGAATTTTCAAATATCTAGCTGGGACAGTTAACTATGGTCTTTGGTATAGTTGTGACACAAATACCTCTTTGGTAGGATATAGTGACTCTGGTTGGGCAGGGTGTATAGATGATAGGAAAAGCACTTCAGGGGGTTGCTTTTACATTGGAAATAACCTAGTCTCGTGGTATAGCAAAAAACAGCAGTCCATCTCCCTTTCCACTGCAGAAGCAGAATATATTGCAGCTGGTAGCTGCTGCACTCAATTAATATGGCTGAATAAAATGCTCACTGATTATGGATATCCTCAACATACACTGACCATTTTTTGTGACAGTACAAGCGCCATAAACATCTCTAAGAACTCTGTGCAGCACTCTCGGACTAAACACATCGACATCAGGTATCACTTTATCCGAGAACTAGTTGAGTCAAATATGCTGTCAATATCTCATGTGCCCACAACGAATCAATTAGCAGATTTGTTCACTAAAGCTTTAGATACTCAAACTTTTACTCACTTAAGAACATGTATTGGTCTCTGTACTATCTAAATTGTTCTTAGTGTCATCTGATCAATCAATTTCGCCTATGAGTATGCTTGTATTTCAAAGTTCTTGAGCAATGGGTTGTTATGTCTTTCCCCATCTACTATATGCTACTTTGATTGATACTACGCTTGAATCTTCCCCAGACAAAAAGGCTACCTCTTCCAGATGCAATGGGAAGAGCTCTCTTAAACCTTTCTCTAATAAGTAGTATGCTCCTTCTCTATTAGTTCTTGGTACTCAAAGAGGACGACTACATCTCTGGAAGAGAGTGAAAGCGATGTCTGGGTACTAAAGCAAGAGCCAGAGTGATATATATATAAAAAAAGGGCTTTATATATATATAAAAAAAATCGTCATTTTTCTATTATCAGTTGTTGCTTAGTTGAGAGAGTGGTCCAGCTGATATTCACTCTTCTTGGACCACATGAGATCACTGTTCACACACGTATGGAGATTCAAGGTTTAGTGCTCTCATGAGTATCATTGTGGCTGGGGATGGGGTAATGATCTGTTGCTCAAGGTGTGCAATATGTGTGTACTCAGAAACTGTATTCATTGATCAGTTGATACCAATTTTTTCCTAAAATTTGAGTATCTCTAAGTTTTTTTATTATTATCTGTTTTGTCTTAGTGTGGGCTGAGTGCAAATATTGTTGGTATATTTGTCACATTTCTGGTTTCTATATTACTCTCATTTCCTGATGACATTGGTTTGTTTCGTTTAGTGTGCCATATTATGTGGTGGCAAATAATCAATTTAGGCGCGTACGTTTTCCTTGGCAAAAATCAAATTTTAAAAAAAATCATCATTATTCTTGCTTGGTCAGTTGTGTTAGGGTGCCTATACTTAAGGCCTACGGAAAGTGATCAGTCTCACTCCTTCACTTTCCTCTCAGAAACCCTAAGCTCTGCACCATTCAAATTTTTTTCTCTCTATCATGGAGAATACCACACCCATTGCAGTACCCCCTGTTGCTATGTTTGTTCCATCCATGGCATCGACTGGTGATCCTACAGTGGCTCCTACAGTCGAGACTGCACTGCCTAATCCCTGTCGTGACATTGTCCTCTATCAGTCGGAGGTTGGTGGTTCTGCACATCCCCCAAGTCCTGAGTCGACTCCGTCTCCACCCTCACCTCCGGTCAGTCAGAAACCTCGTACATTTCTAAGTAAGGCTCCTCCTCTCTCTAAAAAGGTTCGACCTTCACTGTCGTCTCCTTCCCCACCTGTGTCAAAACGAGTCACTCGTTCTTCGTCGAGTCACCAGTCTCCCTCGAAACCCGTAGGCCTTCCTCGTCCTCCATCTAAGGTTTCTATTCCTACCCCAACCAGTGAACGTGTTCAAACCAAACAAAAATCCTCAAGTGACACCACATATCAACCACCTGAAAAGAAATCCAAGAAAAAACCCACTCCAGTTGCCTCTACAGATTCATCTCCCAAACGGTCGTCTAGATGTTCTAAAAAGTCCAAACTTCCCAAAGCACCTATATCAACTGTCGACCCAGCAACAGTACAATGTTTTGTTGATGCCTCTAAAGTCTCTGTTTATCAACGGTGGTTTGGTAGTCGTGAGCTTTGGTTCGAACAAGTGGTTATCTTAGATGATTTTCCTGAACTGCATGAGTTTTTAAAACTTAGGAAATGGGTAAACACAGTCACCAACTTGTCTGCTCCTCATCCCATCTTAGTTCGAGAATTCTATGCCAACCTAGATAGGACTGTTATTGCTGAGGGTCATCCAGGGTGTGTGAGTGCCTTTGTTAGGGGTCATAGAGTTCCTTTTGGTCCATCCACTATTGCATCTTTATTGAAAGTTGAGTCCATTAGGAAACCAACATATGGGAAACACTTCAATCCAGATCAAACTTTGATGGGTAGAGTGCGAACTGGCAGGGATGACTATATTTGGGAGAAACAGGAAATCCTGGTCACTCATCTGACTCCATTCTATAGGGTTCTTCATCGGATAGCCTTGTACAATTGGTTTCCTAATTCTCATTTTTCCATTGTTACACTTGAGATTGGCAAGTTCTTGTATGCTGTAGGCACTAATGTGTCCATTGATCTACCCTCGCTCATCTTTGAAAGGATACTTGAAGCCTCAGAAACTACTGGCACTCGTAACAAGCTACCATTTCCAAGTCTAGTTCAACGAGTTCTTATGGATGCTCACACTCCTCTTACAACGCATGATTATCAAGTTCAGAATCCGGTTCTCAGTAAGAGCTTTCTCTCTGTGGTCAATAGGAAGCCTTCCTCAACCACTCCCTCTGGAACCAAAGTGAGTAAAGGTAAGTCTCCTATGTTCAAAGGACTTTCGGATTCCAGCTGGCAGGTACAAATGTTTTCTGAGTTTCAATCTTTTGCCAAACGTTATAAGAAGGATCAAAAGCGTCAGCTTGCCTTTGAGGCCTCCATGTATCAAATGGTTCGCTCTATCAAGTCAACTCTTTTGCACCATTTTCCTAGGGATTCTCTGCCTGACATCTCTTTGCCTGAGTTTCATCGTGATTCGTTTGGTGCATCATCTGACACGTCTAGAAGTAATGCACATATGCAGGGGGAGCCTTCAGCATTTGATCCTGTCACCAGTTCAGCACAACCTGATCTGGATCCTCCAGTTGACTCTACAACACCCTTGGTGTCGACTGGGCCACCTTCCCAGGGGGAGTCTGGCACAGCACAGGAACCCACAGATCATATTCAATGAAGAGGGAGATATTTGTGTTTCATTTTTGTTTTGTAGTAGCTTTGTTTATATTCCTAAAGACATATATATCTGGATTATTAACTCTGTTTTTTTTTTTTTTTTGTGGTCTTTAGTTTTGTTTGTTTGTCATTGAACATAACCTGTCAAGGGGGAGAATGTTAGTGTCATTATTTTGTGACAGTTTTTGTTCTGTTCAATGTCTAGTCGTATCTATGTTTTTAGTCTATTATATCTACACTAGCGTTCTGTTACGTGAGTTTCAGTTAAGTATTAGTTAGTGCCAGGTGGACTTATTTTGTGGATATATAAATAGTCGGTTTCTGTTAGTAAATGAATTATCCATAAAATCGTTCAGGTAGTTATTTCGGTTGTGTGTGGAGATAGAGTCGTATCTTGTTTCTTGTTGTTGTGATTACAGGTCAGATCGTGGAGCTTGAGGATGATCATCAATGGCGGAATGATCTGAATTTGGAATTGCTGAGTTCAAACTGAAGGGAGTTCAGTGTCATCTTCATCATCAGATCTGAAGGGATTTCAGGTTGAAGGCATGTTGAAGAAGAGCTCAGTTGCTGCACAAGGGATTGTGCATTAACAATCAGTGTTCTTGATTGTTGTTGGTAATTCATTACTAATTGCTGTTAAGGTTGTATTTGATTCCTTTAGAGAGAATTGGAAATTGTAATATGAACCTTTGAGAATTAGTAGATGAATTTACCCTGGTTCGGGGAACCCAAGCACTAGTCGGCTGAGATGTGTTCTCAGTGCAGATGAAGCTTGTAAATTGTTGTGTGATTTACTGCTTGACTATTAATTCATGTCTATAATTCATATCTTGAAATCAATCAATCTAAAGATAATCAACTTGGTAATTTGGATCATCAAAATCAACAAGTTGTACTTTCAGGCTTCAGCGAAGGCCAAATCATGTTCATCATCCATATTCAAATCTATAATAGGATCGTTATTGTAGAAGGTAGTATCGAACTCCTCAAACTATCAAATCCTGTCGCTTCTTGCTGTTGATCTACATTGGTCGGAACCTCTACATTGGTCGGAACCTCCTCATTCACACCAATCCCAACATCTGTTTCGGGAACGAAAGACCCTACCACACTCCGAGGGAGAGGATTAGTAGGCGGCGTAGTCTCCGAATTCCCAACTTTTCTCACCTTGGTCACGAATAATGGCATAAACTCTATGTTTGACATTGTTGCCCTCATCTCTAAGAACGTTCTAAGTTGGCGTTCTTTCTTAATAACCTCTGGCGGAACCATTTGTCCCTTCATGTACAAGGAACAAATCTCCAATTTTAAATCATACGCCAAAGGATCAACCTCCAACTCTTCATATAAAATTTGGCGCATTTGTTGTAGGGTTGTGTCAGTTTTAACTGTCAACGTCAAGCTGCCTTCTGCTTTGTAAACTCAATTATAACCCTCAACACACCAAACACCATCGTACAATACAACAAGAAACACTGTCGATCCTGCAATTTCAAACAAAAAAAGGTGAGTACAGGAAAAAATACCAAAAAAATAACAAATATTGACATTCTATCGATACCCCATTGACATTATGTCGATAAAAATAGCAACACTTCATTTTGCAGTTCTCATCGATAAACTATCGACAAATTATCGACATAGTATCGATATAGACTCCACAATGCACTTTGCATGCCAGACACGTGTACAATGGTAATTAATCTTTTCAACCATCGACAAGCTATCGACATTGTATCGATATTCACTCGATAAATACACATTGCATGCGTTTCACTAGTACAGTTACACATTTAATGTTAATTAATTTTTTCTACATTCCCAACAACTATTCCCAACCACCAATTTGCATGTCAGACACGTGTACTATCGATAAGCCATCGACATAACGTCGACATCATATCGATAATATGCTTGCCGGTTTTTTCGTTTTGTGTGTAATCGACAAATTATCGACATAGTATCGATATTCTGTCGATAATTACACTTCATGCGTTGCACTTGTACAGTTACACATTTAATGGCCATTAATTTTTCTTACATTCCCATCATGTATACTGCTATATAAAAGCAAATTCCTTTCTAATTTATAAGTGCTCTTCTCTTCTACTTCTCTTATACTTAAAAATTAAAGGCAAATTTCTCTTATACTTCTCCTAACTTCTAAATATGTCTACTAGAAAGAACAAGGGCGAATTCCCAATTCTAACTCCTGAAGAGCTCAAGCAGGAGCCTGATGTTGGCATAGTTACTCCTCAAATGCAAAAAGTTCTAGACGACTATAGACGTTTTGAAAAAGAACAAAATCGGAACGAGTTAAGGCTGATACAACTTGAAGCACAATTTAGCAAAACTGGTGTATGGCCGGCTCCACCACCAGGGTTCCCCGAAAGGTGTCGTCGTTGCAAATTAGGCATCTTTAATGGTAAACCGGTAAAGCCTGGATCTTTATGCAAGTATTGCAAGTCTCACCCACAAGCCAAACAATTTTAATTTGTTATTTTATGGTTGTTTTGTGGAGAGTTTTAATGTTTGTTTTTTTTTTTTAATGAACTCTTTAATACTATGTTTGTTATGTTTCTTTTTTCAATGTTATATTATGTTTGTTAGGTTATGTTTGTTATGTTTTTTTTTTCAATTTTTTATCTTAAAGTCGACAATACATCGACATTCCATCGATATATTGTCGACACTGTTGGTCGACTAAATGTCGACATACTATCGACAACATGTCGATAAATTCTGAAATAACTTCTAAATTTTATTTTGCTTTTCTAATCGACATGATATCGACAAACTGTCGACAACATGTCGATAATGGTCATCCCTGGCCTTTTTTAGCAAGGTATCGACATAGCATCGATATGCTATCGATAAACTGTCGAGAATATCTAGGAAACTCAGATTTCGACAGAAAACTAGATCTGCAAGATCTCTACCATTTTAGACCAAAAACCACCACTTCCAACAAATACGACACATATAACGAAAGCAAACTACATAAAGTCTAACAAAATATTTAAAACGCAACTTACCCATTATAATGGTGTAAGATTCTTGAGTGAGATTGGGGTGTGCTCCAATTTTCCACCACCGCCCACCGAGAAACAACCATTCGACAAGGAAGAGAGAGAGGGACGAGAGAGATGGACGACAGAGAGGGAAGTTTTTTCAGTTTTTTCTAGAGAGAGAGAGAGAGGTGCACGAGAGGGAAGAGAGAGGGAGATTTTTTCAGTTTTTACCAATTTTTTTTTTAAAAAAAGGGTAAAATAGGAAGTTCATGTAATCAATGTAAGTAATTTGTACAAATTAGTGGATGGTCTAAAATTTGATATTAGGGGTTTTATTAGTGTCAAAAAGTGAAATGACAAAACGATTTAACTAAATTTGTGGGAGGATAATTTTTTTAATTATTATCATTATTTTTTTATATTATGGTTAAATTAAAGGGTAAATACTTATGTTTCTAATAATTATTACTTGGTACCTTTTATTTAGAAATCCTACCGACTTGGTACCCTTTCTTTAAAATTAAGTAGACATAAATTTTTAGTATGACTAGATTACCCCCACATTTTAATATTTTATTTGAATTTAAATTATTTTAAAATACTATATTTTATTAAAATAAAACTCAATACGATTAAAATTTCATATTTATCTTTATTCAAAATGAAGAAAAAAAATGAAAAGCTTTTATTATTATCTCTACTGCCTTTTTAGATGTGAATAATGGTCTGTTCTTTCTTCCATATTCTTCTTTATTTTTTTGTATATTCTGTTTGCAGCATATATATAAATTATTACGTAACTTTAAGAAACTTTGCTCCTGGAAACTAATGCATATGCCGAGCACTTAGAATCATTTGTTAGCTGTAAACTTTGTTGGGTATTTTTCGCCATTGATGCTTGGTTTTGTGAACTTTGATAAAAGTCACGCTTCTTTTCTTTATTATTATTACTTATATATTTTGTTATTAAGTTGTGAAGAAGAAAAAAGAGAAGTGTTGAGAATCTCTAGGTTTAGTGGGAAAGTGTTGTATTTGTAGTTGAAAAAATGTAGATTGCTGTTGTTGTAAAAGTTGAATCGTATAGAATTTTATTTTTGATTTTTGATTTTAATAAAATCAGATAATATTTTAAAACAATTTAAATCTAAATAAAAATATTAAAACAAGGGGTAATTTAGTCATACTATAAATTTATATCCACTAAATTTAAAGAGAGGGTATCAAGTGTGTATGATTTGTAAATAAGGGGTACCAAGTGATTATTATTAGAAACATAAGGTATTAAGTTTGTATTTTAATAAAATACAAGGTACCAAATAAGTATTTATCCTAAATTAAATAATTCTAATATAAATTTATCACACACAAAACCTAGTTTTCATATCGTCTCTTCTCCTCCTTTATTTTCGCCTCTGAAGTATTATTTTATTTGGTGATTTACAGCAACTCCAAAAGGATTTGTATGAGGAAGACTCTAGTCTTCTACAAACGACATCATCATTACCAATAATATACATGGTGAGAATAATTCTCTGGAAGGTGAGTTTGCCTTTGATTAAAATTATGAGTATGATATTATAAGTGGCAAAAGATAATAATTAAATGGAACAGCAAAGGCTTTCAACTGAAGAGCCCTAACAGATTTGAATCGCCTCCCTCCCTCTCTCTTATTTTATCGGCTGTCCACCATCTCTCCCATTCAAGAATTCATGCACAGAGTTTTTCGGCAAGCCTTAGGCAATTGTATAGACAATAAACTTGAGGACAAGATATTATCGAAGGAGAAGACTATTGTATTGATCTTCTTGATTGATGCCCAAGTTTTTCTCATTCCCACATCAACGTCTTCTTTAGTGAGGGGTTCAAGAACAGTGGTCTGAGAGTGGTTCGGTTGGCTCAACGACGCCCTCTGTTTCAGATTTTTGTTTTCATTTATTAATTTACTATTATTAGTTTAATTCCAATTAATATTTTTATGGGGTTAGAATTATAAGGAGTTCATTCCTTAATTAATTTTAATGTTGTGATCGTGTTTATGTGTTGAAACTAATTTAGTTTTTCCATTAGTCTTATCTTTTGACATGGTTCTTTAGCCTTGTCTTTTGACATGATTTTTTAGTCTTTTCCTTGTAGTTTTTTCTAGTTCGAGTCTTGTCTTTTGGCATGGGTTGTGTAGCTCAGAATCATCATGGTGCTATGGTAGAAGCATTCAAGAAGGGGAAGATTGGATGTGTTCAACCCGAAATTGCTGAGATAATAGGCATTAAAGAAGCATTGAGTTGGATTGCAACTCATTCGTGAGATAGAGTCATGTTGGAAACATATAGCTTGGTGTGTGTCCAAGCGATTCAGAGCGGTACTTTATGCCTTCACAATTTGTGTTTTGTAAAACAATCTGTAAATAAGTTGGCTCATTGTTTGGCAAGAGACTCTTGTTTCTCTACAGGTCGTGTGCTTCAGTTGGAGGACTGTTCCTCTGAAGTGTGTTATATTATTTTGAACGAATTTATTAATTAATAGATTTTATTATTTTTATTCAAAATATATATATATTTTTCTTAGAAAAAAAAAACTCTAATCTCTTTCATATTTATTTAATTTCAAACTTGAAGAGTTGAATAATTATGTTCTAATTATTATTACATTTTGGTGATGACAAACACTTTGAATGATTAGGATATAAAAATAATGTATTACGAGAAAATATATGCAAGAGTGTACGATACATATAAATTTTTTATTATTATTTAATGAATAATTTTAGCGAACTATGTATATATGTACAATTATACATAACATATATGCATTGTATGATGTTCAATTATTATTAAATAATTTTTTATCATATATTTTAAAATATACCAATTTTAAATTATAATTCTAGATATATAATTTCAATTTTAGTAATATCAAAAACATATTTTTCTCTTATATAATTCAAAAAAATTATAAACAACCGCAGCAAAGCGCGGGCTATTTCCTAATTACACTATACAGCAAAACAAAAATATACTGTACAACAAAATTTATATACCAACAATCCATAATAACTCATAAAAATTAAAAAAAATAACATAACTTTCAAATAATTTTTTTTATCAAAACTAATATAAACATACTATAATCTTTAAGTAATTTGCTTCCAACCCTAAAAAAATATATATAAAAAATTATTAATTTTTTTATGTGATAAAAAATAATATAAATAATAAATAATTTAAAATGATCATTTTATTACAAATTTTAAAACGAGAATATTTACTAACATAATCTTATAATTTAAGATTTACTATAATTTTTCTAAATTTTTTTCATATTTCATGTAATTTAGGGTTATTATTAGTAAATAGGTGATTACGCTAAACTAAAAAAAATATATAATATTAATTTCATTAGAATCTTTTAAACATAGAATTAAAATGTTTTGGTATTTCACTAAATTACAGCAAACAGATGGTATTTTTTGATTCTCTGAGAAAAGATGGTGTTTTCCTAATCATCAGTTACCATAAAATAAAGACCTTTCCTTGGCTCCAATTTTCTTGCTTCATTTTCTTCCCGCCTACTCACACACTCTCTCTCTACTGATACTGAAATGGCGGACAAGAAGAAGCGCCGACGGCCTGACCCGAGTTCTGACGATGAAAGCCACCAACCCTTCAAGAACCAAATCAAACCCGACCCAGTCATCCTCCAAATCCTTCAGAAACTCACCGATTCAGTCCGCGCAGCCACAGAAGCCTCATCCTCCTCATCCAAAGCCCTAACCCTCGCCGACCTAGCTCTCTCCGAGTCCTGCCGCGAAGTCGCCGACCTCTCTCTATCCTCCGTCCAGTCCACCATCGAATCCCTAACCCTAAAGATCGCCCACTCCATCCTCTCCGGCAACGGCTTCGCCTTCGACGTCCCCTCTCGGTCCGCCGCGAACCAGCTCTATGTTCCGGAGCTCGATCGAATCGTGTTGAGAGACAAAACCTCGCTTCGTCCCTACGCCAGCATCTCCACCGTACGGAAAGCCACCATTACTGCTCGGATTCTTCAGCTCATTCACCAGCTCTGCCTCAAGAGCATCCATGTCACAAAGAGAGATTTGTTCTACACCGATGTAAAGCTGTTTACGGACCAGACTCAGTCCGACTCGGTTCTCGACGATGTGAGTTGTATGTTGGGCTGTACTCGGTCTAGTCTCAACGTGATCGCTGCGGAGAAAGGTGTGGTGGTGGGTCGGCTCATTTTCAGTGACAATGGAGATATGATCGACTGTACTAAAATGGGTATGGGCGGGAAAGCGATTCCGCCGAATATAGACAGAGTTGGGGATATGCAGAGTGATGCATTGTTCATTCTCTTGGTTGAGAAGGATGCTGCTTACATTAGATTGGCTGAGGATAGGTTTTATAATCGGTTTCCATGTATCATTGTGACTGCGAAAGGGCAACCTGATGTGGCGACAAGGCTCTTCTTGAGGAAGATGAAGATGGAGTTGAAGCTACCTGTGCTTGCTCTTGTGGATAGTGATCCATATGGTTTGAAGATATTGTCAGTTTATGGGTGTGGCTCCAAGAACATGTCTTATGACAGTGCGAATTTGACCACACCGGATATTAAGTGGTTGGGGATTAGGCCTAGCGATTTGGACAAGTATAAGATACCGGAGCAATGTAGGCTGCCGATGACTGAGCAGGATATTAAGACTGGGAAGGATTTGTTGGAGGAGGATTTTGTGAAGAAGAATCCCGGCTGGGTTGAGGAGCTGACTTTGATGGTGAAGACTAAGCAGAAGGCTGAAATTCAGGCTCTCAGCACGTTTGGTTTCCAGTACTTGTCTGAGGTTTACCTGCCATTGAAGTTACAGCAGCAAGATTGGCTATGAATGAAGCTTTCACTTGTGTGGTGGTGTTGAATTGGTGGATCCCACAAAATTATATCAATTGCTATGTAAGTACCAGAACTCAATCTTAGACTCTGTGGGAGCAATCTATGTATGTGCCTGACCATTTGAGCCACCTCCATGTTGGGTACTTTCATGTTGTCTTAACAATGACAATCTTAAACAATGACAATGTAGAACTTTTCATGTGTCTTTGTTTTAATTAAGGAATAACCTACCAAAATCCTAGAGTTTTTTTCTATTGCTTATTGTTTGTTTGTTTATTAAAAGACTGAGTCAGTGTAAGATTAACATTGAATCGAGTATCAATTTTATTGCTTTTTTATTCTTTCATTTACATTAGATAGTTCAAATGGACTACCATATGATACATTATAAATTGATGTAGTAATTAATAGTGAGTACAAATATTCATACATTAAACGTAAAATACATCATCTTCTTAGGGAGCTTCTTTTATATAGCCATTGTCTCAGTGATTTTCTTGTGACCATTAATCTCTGCATCACCACAGGTCTTCTCTCAGTGGGTAATTCATTACTTCCCAAGTACTCCGAATTTGAGGTTGAGTGGTTGGTACTCTCTAAATACATTTGTGTATTAGATGCGATTTCAAGACCTTTTGAAAGAACCTCAAGCCCCAATTCGTCTTGTAGAAGTTTAGTTATTGCATCTTTCACCCCCAGTTCTAGTTCATCTGGAATCGTATCGACCTTACCGATTCCTAAGGTGATAAGCATGTCATCGCTTATTATGTGTCCTGTAACCAAACATCTTTTTTACGTCAGCTTTATGAAAATACAAGGTAGTAGCAACATCATGTTCAATTATTACATTTACATTCATAGTTTCATACCCCTGGAGTATTTCTCTTTGACCACTTGGAGAACTGCAAGAACAACAATACGAGCTTCAACCTGCCATACAACAAATTTCTCATAAGCCTTGACATTAATAATCAACAGCTCCATTTCATGATATGTGCCAACTATGATTTCAAAATTATATTATGTACTTGTGATGGTGTTGTAACTGCGGTTGGTTTTTGTATGCCACAAGTGAAGACACAAATAATAAATTTCGGAGGAGGTCAATCATAGACACCTTTTGACATTTTTTTTTTTAAGCTATGACTTCAAAGCTCACTGACCAAAACCACACATACTTTTGTAAGCCCTTGAAGATCAATTGTTAGGCTTTCAGCAATATTCTTTTGCAAATGTTCAGCAACTTTTTCAAGCAGTAAACTTTGAGGTCTCTCTGTGTCAGTCATGGAGGAACTAAACTCTTCCTGGTTCTGATTGTCGCATTGTATAACACCTTCACACCACTCCTCGATTAGTTGTTTGAGATAAAAATCATTGGACCTATACCTGTGATAGAAAGCTTAAACTTCAAGATAATTTTCAAGTTTCAACTATGCTTCATGCCTAATCCTACAATATTGGAGAGCTAGGAAGGGTCTTGTGGTTGCTCCCACAATATTTGCGGTCCGAGTCCCTCGTAAGTACCCACATAGCAATAATTGCTATAATTCTCTGTTCCCATACAAGTGTTAGACAGGCAGTCCACTTGAACCTCAGATTTTGTGGGAGCAAATCACATGCCCAATCATTTGAACTATTTAAACTTAAAATTGAAGATAATAGGTGAAACAAAGATAATCTTTATGCAGAAATTCACAACGTGACAACATACCCTGCTCTCCGCATATCTTGATATACCACCAGGCACTGCTTAACTTCAAGTGAAGAACCATATCTGCTACGAGCCCTGAGAAGTGTATTATAGGTCACCTAAAAGACAAACAGACTGATGTTTAAATTCAGAATTTCTGCTTATTGATTTGTCACCTTCATACGGGAATATTATAGTGTTGAGAAAGGAAAAAAAAACATTTAAAATGGTTCCCACCAGATTTGGCTGTATCTGATATCTTTTCATTTCAGCGAACAACGAAAATGCTTGTTTCATATATTTATTTTCCACGCAAACCTGCACCAAAAAGGCATATAGTACATCAGTAAAAGGGGAAATTTAACCTCTAGTATTCACTGCAACTATTATAATAGATGGCTTAAAAACCTTTATAACTGTTGTATATGCAACTACATCGGGTTCAATTCCAGCTTCACGCATGGTTCTCAAAATCTGCATTGAAAATATAAGTAAAATCATCATAACGAACTTTATGGCAAAGAAACTCAACCATGATAAATAGTAAGGCATATGTGAACTCTTAGATATGAAGATTTTTCTTTTTCTTTTTTTTTTTTTCCATTTTTTTTTATCTCTATTTTCAAACTACCAGTCCCAACATATAGGAATTAGAAAAGAGTAATAAAGAACATGCAGAAGAGGATATTTGAGTTGAGATGCACAAAATTTAATCTTTATATTACCTTCAAAGCACCCTCTATATTGCCTGAGCTTCCACATATATCAATCAATATAGACCAAGTTATTTGATTAGGAGAGAGACCCATTGTGTTCATCTCATCCATCAATGCTTTCGCATGGTAGTAATCAGATCCACAAGCCTTCATCAAAATATTGTATGTTGCAACTGTGGGCATAAATGAAAGCTCTTTAGCAAAGTTTAAACCGTATAAATGAGATGATCGAGACCTGGAGGTAGTAATTCCTGAACTTGCATTGCTAGCTCTATTTTCTTTGTCATCTTCAGGCATCTCCTGGACTCTATTTCTCTTCCAAGATTCAAAAAGGCGAAATGCTCTGTCATACTGTGAAGCCTCAACACACGCATGTAGAAGGATATTGCAGCACTGTGAATTGGGTTCGCAGCCGTCCAGAAGCATCTCTTCAAATAATTGGATTGCCTTCTCCACAAGGCCGGCATTTGCACAGGCACTGATCAACGATGACCATGTAACAGTATTAGGAGTTACACCAGCTGATAGCATGTCATCTTTCACTTTTAAAGCCATTTGCCATAGTTTTGCATCTGCAAGAACCTGGGATGTTGGTGCTTTGTTAACTAATAATGACAAACATAGAAGCTTGTGATTTCATTACACCAGCAGATATCACTTGCAAACATGTGTTTATATAAATTTATATATATATATATATTATATATATACCTTTACAATAGTGCTGTATGTGAAAACATCCAACTTCAACAATCCAGTTGATTCTAAATGTTGAACTTCCTTGTAGATGTCCTGAGCCCAATCAACTCTTCCAGCAAGACAGCATGCCTTCAAAAGGATGTTATATGATGCCATATCGGGTTCAACACCAAGGTTCTAGACATGTAAGAGATAGAGAACACGCAAAATATAATTGACTGGATAAATTAGAAGAAAAATATAAGCATATTCTTGATGCTGCAAGAGAAGTTCAATAAGACAAATATTTATGAGTTGGTAAACATCATGATCAAGAAAGCAGTATGATAATTCCAAAACCAGTTCAGATTAAGCAGTCCTGTCCTCTATTAGAAGAGAGAGAGAGAGAGAGAGAGAGAGAGAGAGAGAGAGAGAGAGAGAGAGAGAGAGAGAGAGAGAGAGAGAGAAAAGAATTACTTGCAGATTCCTGTATACATTGAATGTGTAGCTCAAATCATGAGCATTGACATTCATAATGCTGTTCACGACATAAACATTTGGGGTGACTTTCTGACTGAGCAAGTCCTGTATTTGAAAACAAAAAAGAAAGAAAGTTGAAAGTCATCTCTCAGTTTATCAATCAAGATCATTGCATCTTGGTTATCAATATAGGTTTTCCTATGGAGGTAAAAACATTTCACATAATACTTTCTAAGTGGGAATTTAATAATGTACAGTCAAACCTAACATAGTATCATTTGAAACACTTACTAAGTAAGCCAATATGGTAGAAATACCTCATAAATCTGCCTAGATTTCTGGTAGGCATGACAGCGACCGCAAATATCAATTATCGTGCGGTAGAGATACATATTGATAGAATTCGAGTTTTTCTTCGCAAATTCAAATGCGGTCAAAGCAGACTCCAAGTCACCTTTCTTTCCGAATTCATATATTGTGTCACAAAATACCATATGTGCATGTGGTAAAGTACAAGCATACCTGTAAAATGGGGTCAATAGAGCATCAACAAGGGAAGAGTAAACAAATAAAGAATTATCCCCCAGAGAAAATTGAAGTCTAGATCAGGTCAGGTCACCAAATAACATGTCCTACTCATTAAAGAACAGTCAGTAATACCTTATAGCCATCTTGGGCTTTCTCTTTTGAACGCATACCTTGATAACATCGGAAGGTTTCATTAATTCTTTGATTGAGAAACCGAAACCTGAAACAGGTAATCATCTGTTACCATTGAAAAGCAATCTGCTATGTTTTCAACAAGTTGGGGATTATCAGTCTCTCCACTAGAATTTGAAGATTGAACTTAGGTGGCGTTTGGTTGGAGGTAATGAAATAGAATGGAATAAAAGGAAACAATCTTCATTTCATTTTTTTATTTGTTTGCGTATTAAAGTAATAGAATGTCATTCTAATGGAATGACTTTTCCACCATTTTAGTGGAATGACTATTTTATTTTGAAATGGAAAGAAAGACCATTCCAATAGATGATGAAAAAAAGTTGAACAATTTTTTATTATTTTTTTTTTTATGCATTTTAAATTTTATTCCATTCTATTCTTATTCCTATTTTCATTTCTATTCCTATTCCTATGTTTTCATTACTGCCAAAATAAACTGTTTAAAAGAGACTAAACTTCTAATCCATATAGAACAAAATTACGGTTACTATTAAGTACGCTGAGTGCTAATAACAACACTCCATTTGAATGTTTAAACATATAACGTTAAAAGTCACTCAATTTGAATGTCTTAACATGTAATGTTAAAAGTAATAATTGAAATCCACATACCAAATTCAAATAGAAGAGTGTAAAAGAAAGTCCAGAATGTATGTACCATTTCTCATGACTACAATTGAGTTATTGACAATCTTCCTTGGACTCAAGAGTTTATCAATATTTTACCACCATGTAGAGAAATATGCTAAACTAATAATGATAACGCATTGTAAATTTGTGATCGCTAACCATATGGTCGCTCAAGTGTATGTAACTTGTAGATCGCCTTAATGACCATAAAGATTATTTCACTCCTTCTTTCAATATATATATATATATATATATATATATATATATATATATTTGCATTTGTAAGTTTTCAATAGTTACAAATAACTCCCTTTTTCTATAAGCCAAAATAATGGGCTTAAAAGAGACTTCTTCCTTAACACTTCAGAACCCTTTAGACCAGTAACCACTACCAGTACTAATGCAGCTAACAATTATAAACGTACATTGTCAAATAACCCGAAACACAAATATGTTTGAGAATCTAGAATAGGGTGAGTGTATTGTAAAAAGTATGAGGTTGCATATTGAAAATAATTGGTGATGAATGGAATGCCTTTATACAATGTTATAAAGTTTTCCAACATTACCAATATGGGCAATCCAAAATACGGAGTATTTTAAAAGAAAATTTGCTCTTAGATAGAAAAAATAAAGACATATTTAGACGCCAATGTAAGGCAAGAAAATTCTATATTACACTTTCTTATCTCATTACTTAACGTATGTTTTCAACTATTTACATACAATATTTTTAAAATATAAAATAGCTAAATTCTATATTACACTTTCTTATCTCATTATTTAACATATGTTTTCAACTACCAACATACAATATTTTTAATATATAAAATAGCTAAATAATATCCATATAATATATCCTTTTTTTAAAAAAAAAAAAAAAATATCCATATAATACATGCATTAACATAATAGCGGGCCAAGAAGTGGAGTAAAATAAGAGAGTTGCCTTTAGCATAAAAAAAAAAAAAAAAAAAAAAAAAAAAAAAAAAAAAAAAACCAGAATTTTCGCTAACCAACCAGCACTAGCAAACAATAACTAAAGTACATCCCAAAACAGCCTCAAACCTCTTACACCATACCTTTACCGATTTGAAATAAAAACTGTTCTTTTGGGTAATTGAAAATGAAAAATGTTTAGACTACAAAATGGAACATAAAAAAATTACCTGCAAGAACCTCAACGAGTTCAACTAGTTCATCCACTTCACGGCATTTCAAAATCCCTCGACACTCCTTCCTAAGCAAGTCCATGGCCGACCCAGCAAAGATCTCCAAAGGAGGAAACCCAAACTCATCCAACTTGTTCAAAACATTTACAAAGCTCTGAACTTTCCCGTCTCGAAGAAATCCCGAAAGGCCCTTCTCCACAAAATCTGCTCTCAGCGCAGACTTAAACTGCGAGGCCTCAACGCCTGAGTCCGCAACAGTCTCGACCACCATTGCGAAGTCTACAAGCTTCCCATCTCGAGCGAGGTTGTTTGCGAAGTCGGCCAAGCTTCGTGGGTGGGTTTTGGTGGGGTCCCATCGGAGGGCGGTGGAGAGGGGAGGAGAGCGAGAAGACGACCAAGGTGGAGGAGGTAAGTTAGAGGGAGAAAGGTTTGGGATTTGAGATTTGGAAGCTTTGAGAAGGTGGGGATAATGGTGGTTATGGCGGGAAGGATTTGGAGGAGTGACAATGGAGGAAGAAGATGGGACAAGGATGACGATCACTCTCATTCTAAGCCAACCGTTTTTTCTTTTTTGGTTTGGGCCGTAGGGAACTTTTTTGAGGTTTTATATTAGTTTTATTTATGTCTTTTTCTTTTTTCTTTTTTTTTTTCTCACAAAATTATAAGACCACCATAATATTTTCTTTTTAACAAATTATCATTATTATTATAAATTAACATTTTGTAAATAGTGAAAATAAGAAAAAAAATTTCTCTTATCTAATAAAAGTCTTGATCCAACTCTAAATTATATTTAGCTAAATCATGAACAGATTAGTTAACATTTCTCCTAATATAAGAAACAACAGCTTAGGGAATAAAGGATAAAAGACAACGAATATCCATAATTAAATTCGAGAAACACGATAAATTGGTCGATCTAGAATTCAAAGCATTAGAGACTCTAAGTGCATTCGTTTCCATATGAGTAATATGTATTTGCTCTTGCATCGCCTAATTAAGGCTATGAAAAAGGGCCTTAACTTCCATTTTATCTAAACGAAAATAATCTTGTACTAGCTTTGAGAGAGCAGCAATCACACGACCTTGATGATCTCGAACAATCGCACCTACACCCAGAGTTTTTAAAGTCGAATTCAGAGCAGCATCAATATTAAGTTTCATTCTCGTTTCATTTGGAGGCTTCCATGGTATCCCTTCAGTTGGGTTGCTAGTAGAACTCGAGTTTTGTAACGGACCTGATGCAATCACAGTAGTCTCCTACTTTTGACGCTTTCGAGAGGAATAAAATTTTTCGATGTAGTTCATGGGGAAGGCAGTAGTCCGTGTACTATCTGTTCTCTTTCCTCCGTGGACTACCTTATTTCTCTCTGTCCAAATAGCCCACATGATGCAAACAATAAGTTCAAACTCAGTTTGGAAATGCAAAGTTGAAAGATGAATAAAATAGTCACCACTATACATATGCTGAGCTTTTTGAAAATCTATGGTGTTCTTTGTATTTTTTTCAAACTGATTTTGCGTGTGGACATGAGAAAAAAGCATGCCCAATTGATTCCCATGTGTTTGTACATAAAGAGCAAGTTAGTGAATGAATGATCTTTCTCTTTTGAAGAGCAGCAACAGTTGGAAGGGTGTTGTGCAGAGCTTTCTAAGCAAAAAAATTTATTTTCGTTGGAAGATTCAGGTTCCAAAATGTTTTCCACTAGTTTTTTTGTGAATATGAAGATGAAGAACATTGTTGTTCATCTATACTTGTTGCCAAATGAAAACTTAATTTCACCGTATATATGCCTGTAGATGTCTAGTACCAAATTAATCTATCACTAGATGGGAAAAAACTTAATGGGGTAGTAGTTATTCTGTCAATATCCAACTGCCCAAAAAATTTTTGAAGCAGCTCCAAGTTCTACTGCCTTTCAGTAGTGATCAAATGAGCAATCGGGAGTGAGGCGGCCCATTGAATGCTAGTGGTTTATATTCTGTGTAACCTGGTATCCCTTTATCCTTAAACACACTGAATACTAAAACCATTACCTATTTTATATCGAAGTCCTTGAGAAAGCAACTCTCTACCCCAATGTATACTTTGTCGTGTTAAGGAACACGAGTGTCCCAATTTTTCTTCCAGAAAAGAGTTGTTTAAAAAATACCTACACTTCAATAGACGACTAAAGAATTTGACATTTTAAGGATCCTCCATGCTTGTTTGGCTAAGAAAGCTTGATTGTAATACACAAAAGATCGGAATCCTATACCTCCCTCCACTTTAGATTTACATAGTAGATTCTATCTTTTCCGATGAATTTTGGTTCCATCTTTATTAGAACCCCACTAAAAGTTTTTCATCATGCTTTCAAGTTGTTGATAAAAAGTTTTGGTTAAACAAAAATAACTCATAGCATGTGTTGGAATGGACTGAACAACTACTTTTAGTAAAACTTCTTTTCCTCCCACCGAGAACAGTTTATCATTCCAAGCATGCATTAATTTCCAAACTTGCTCCTTTATATTACTGAATAGCTCCTTTTTGTCACGTCTAGAGTAAGAAGGCAAACCAAGATATTGTTCATGGTATTCATTAATCGACATTTACAAAGCTTGATTGAAAAACATTTGTGCTGCAATCGGAGTGTTGGGTGAAAAAGACATAACTAATTTTTGATTGTTGAGTATTTATCCTGAAGCACGGTGATAGATATTCAACATTCTTTTAATTGCCAAAATAAAAGTTTTATTGGTCTCACAAAACAACAAGCTATCATCGGCAAAGAGAATGTGAGAAACTGAGGTGCTCTTCTTGTGAACCGAAGTCCTTGGAGGTTCCCAATAGCTTCTTCATATTGTAATAGTCTTGAAAGCCCTTCAGAACATATCAAAAAGAGATATGGAGATAAAGGATCCTCCTATCTTATGTCTCTAGTGGGTTTAACATGACACATTACTTCACCATTGAGCGAGAAAGAGAAACTTGCAGAAGACATGTAGTTTTGAATCAAGGCAATCACTTACAGTTGAAACCCATTATTTGCATTACTGCCCATAAATACGCCCATTCCACACGATCAAAATCTTTACTCATATCCAACTTGATTGTAAAAATTTTTTTTGCTCCTCTTATCTTATGTTGGATGTGATGAATTGGTTCAAAAGCAACCAGGATGTTGTTTGTGATAAGCATATTGGAGGGGAAATCACTTTGTGTTTTAGAGACTACAAAAGGAAGTGCTTCTTTAAATCTCATAACCACCATCTTTGATATGAGTTTTTATATGACATTGCACAAACTTATTGGACAAAAAACACCCATGCTTTGATGAGATTTTATCTTCAGAATTAGAGTGATTATTGACGTGTTGATCAACTCCATATTGTGACCTTCATTCAACACTCCTAAAACCACTTTATTGACAAGACCCACAATATTCCAATAATTTTGATAAAAATATTGCTAACATACCATCACTCCCTGGGATTCTATTTGGACTCATGGATTTCAAGGCATCAAAAACCTCCTTTTTCGTAAAGGGAAGAAGAAGTGACTCATTTAATTCAGTAGAAATCGTCGTACGAATAGTTGTTGTGATAGATTCCAAAGCCTCATTGTCCACTGAAGATGTTGTGAATAATTCAACAAAATACTCTGAAATAATGGTAGTCATACCTTCTTTTGATGTGATCACTGTACCATTGCAGTCCTTGATAATTTTAATCTTGTTGTTGGCTCTTCTAGAGGATGCATGAGCATGAAAGAACTTAGTATTTTGATCACCACTTTGTAACCAATCTACTCTAGATTTTTGTTGCCAATACATTTCTTCTTGAGCCAAAAGTTCGTCAAGAATATTCTCAGAGTTTTTTAATTCTACCATAGCAGAATCGGTTCTGTTTTTTTTTTCGTTATTGAGAGTAGAAACTCGCTTTTGTACCTTAGTGATTTCTTTCCTAAAATTTTTGAACTTAGAGTTGTGCCACTATTGCAAGGATATAGAGCATGCTTTCAAATTGTCCGAAAAACAATCCATAGCAGCCCCTGTTTGTGGAGAAATCCATTGTTGTTGAATAATGGAGGTTGCTTCCTCATGTTGCAGCCAAATCTTTTCAAATCTAAATCTGGTTTGTCTTTTTAGCTGTTGGTTTTGGGCATTAAAAGAGCACACATTGAAAACAATTACTCTATGATCCAAACTATAGTAATCTAGATGGTGAGTAATGATATGATTAAAAGTTAAACCCCATAGATCATTAATAAAACACCAATCTAGTCTTTTCTTTTTTTTTTTTATAGAAACCACCGCGTGTCGACTCTTAATCCAAGTGAAAGGATCCCTTTTAAAAGATTGCTCATTTAAATTGCAATTGTCAAGAGTTCCATCTGAGATTCATTTTGCAAGGCTCTCCCTAGTTTGTTTTAATTGGATAAAATTTCATTTAAGTCTCCAATAACAAGCCAAGGAGACAAGGGTGCCACATCTTTAAGTTTTTGCAAAAGTGTCCAGGTTTGAACTCTTTGTTGAGCAGATGGGGTTCCATAAAATGCAGTAAAATGCTATCTTGGTTCATTTCCAAAGGCAATGTAACAGTCAAACATGTTTATATTATAACTAATTAGCAACCAACGTTATAAGATGTTATCAATGACAACTTGTTAGTTTTAAGAGCATTTCTTATAAATGTGGTATGTAAATATTTTTTATCACTTGTTTATATAGTTAAACTCCAATGTAGTGTATAATGTTGGCTAAATTGTGCACACAGTAAAAGTTGTATTACATTAGACATAAAATATAATATGAACACCATAATAAATATTATATTTTTATTTATTCTTTTAGCACTTATTAATACAATTAGTTGTTTTTGTATTTTATTTATGTTAATTAAAAATTTAAAATTTTTGTTAACTTTTATGGTTAATATTACATTTGAGCACAAATTTTATGGCATGAATAATTTCTAGAATCTAAATCGAATTTCACGTATTAAGCTACTAAACTGGGAAGAGTTTGTTCAGAAAGTCATTCGATCCAACTATCGGACATCCAATTTTAATTGGATCATTGCATGTAAATTTTTAAAATCTAATTAAATCGGATCGATTGTTGAATGAGACGTTTGGTCCAATAGATAATTGACCAAATCGATCCAATTCTCATCAAGTTGTCTTCTAATTATAATTATATATATTTTTAAAATATTTTTATTAATTTTATTCTTAAGGTTATATGTGTTTATAAATAAATTGATATCTTCATTTATATATATGTGCATATACTAAGGCGTATATGAATTATAATAGCATTATGTAAGTTGGATTGGATTTTTGAATTATATTGTTATATGTTGATTATGTGACCATGAAAATTGTGTTGGACTAATATTTATTATACATGTTAGATGTGTATTTTATTACTAATTATGAAAAATAAATTTTAAATTGTGTTATTTTATCTTTTCTCTTAGGGAAAATTAGCCTCAATAATAGTTAAAAATATAATTCAATAGACAATCGGTTAATGCATCCAATAGTTAGAACAGATTAAATCCAACACATTCATTGATTCGGTTGACAAAATTTGAAATCCAATAAATAATTGGAATAGATAGATTGAGTCTAAATCTATTTGATTTGATCCAATAAACACCTCAATAAAAAAAAAGTATCATCAGCAAACTATTTACATTAGCGTGAAAATTTTGAACACCACAAATTAATCACAAACTAATTAATAGTCTCACATAATAATTTCCTCCCTTATCTCAAAATAATAATAATTCCCTCTAATATGTTGAATAAATTGGTTTTTTTCTCTCTATGATGATATGATTTGGTTGCAATAGTAGCTTTGCCAAAACTTTAAAATTGTACATTTTGGTAGATACTTTTTAATGATATTTTATTTTCTTTAAAAAATAATTAAAGGAATATATGGGTCAGTGACTCAACATATATGGGATCTACTATATATATTATATATAGATATATGAGGAATAAATGTCATCGTCATATATATAAGTTATGAACCAAATCATTTCTCTTTCGTGTTTTTTAGTGGTTAAACCTTACTCGAACTTCCAAAGGCAGTACATACATTGCTTCAATTCATCAATTTTGTTGGTCTCTGAGGAAGAACAAGACAACATCGTCTCTTTCCTTCTTTCATATTTTTGAGTGGTTAAAATCTTACTCGAACAGTCAAACTTCCAAAAAGGCAGTACATACATTGCTTCAAGTTGTCGACTTTGTTGATCTCCAAGGAAGAACAAGACGACATCATCTCTTCCCTCTGTTCTTCTACCATCAATTTTTGTATAATCTCCAACACCATAGAATGAATTCCATAACAATATGAAACATTGGTGTTGAAGCAATTTTTCATAATTATAATTCTGACAATAAAAATTATAACTCGATAGCAAATAGATGCATAATATTCATGGTATACTTATATATACAGGTATATGTTGGTACTCTATGTACTCACTGATCGAAAATCTTTATCTTTAGAGTTGGAATTTGAAATTTGTTAATTTCTTAGATGTTATAATAAAAATGAGACATAATTTTATAATTTTAAAGTAATGCAATGATTTAAAAAGCCGCCATTAGTTTTATAGTATTAGAATGTATCATTTCAATTCTTTTTCTTTTTTTTTTAATGAATATATTGTTTTACTTTAAAAAAATCTGTTGAGAAGTTAACGGTATATGCTAAATCTAACTATTTCAAAACTAAAAAAGATTATGTTAAAATACAACAATCTGCTAAAGCACAACAAAATCTGTTAAATATGCATTTATATAGTAGGTAAGATTTAAAAGAGTTACACCTACATCATCTTTCCATAATAACATCAAAACACCTCCCAAACTTATTCTAGGGACTTCAAGTCCATTATTGAAATATAAAACATGACAAAAAAGGGAAATATCATTAGGATCTAACTTATTTTCCATTAAGAAAAGAACACGTGGGGATTGCTCTTTGACGAGCAAACAGAGATGACGAAATGTGCTTGGATTCTCCAGTCCACACGCATTTCAGCTAATGATTTTCATGGCTGAGGACAGGGCTGAAATCCATCCACCACTGCATTGTCAAAGTCACTAGAAGAATCCATAGGTGTTGCAGAAACATTCTAGTTTTTCTCGTCATCTACTGATAAAGTAGAAGTGATCTCTGGTTGTTGAGTACCTCTGCATCTTTTAAGTGTATCTCTGAGTGAAATTCCATCAGATTTTCTTTTGAAATTACGATTTGGAGATTTATTTTCCTTCCCTTGCTATCCTTTTCGAGTAGAGGTATAATTGATGAAGAGTTAATTATGGTAGAGTGTGACATATTCAAATTTTCTTTTGTTGCATCATAACCAAATGAGGATAAAAAGGATATGTGGAAATTATGTTAGAGCATGTTACAAGTCTTGAGATAGGCATGTAAATCCCTATTAAGTCTAAAATAGTAGCATCCTCATTGTTCTTATCATTCTCACCAACAAGTTCAGCCTGTGGTTTGTTAATCTTTGGAGAATGATTGATCTTGTCATAGATTGGAAGACTTGTAAAGGTTGTTGGAGTAAAATTAACTGTTGAGAATTGTGGTGTTCATGATCCATTGTTTACAAATGTCACTGGATCATTTAAACCTTTACCTCCTTGGTTTGATGGAGTATCACCCATGTTAGTTACTGAATTTCTTCCTTGGTGTTGTCTCAAAACCATTTGTCTTTCTTGTAAACCAGATGCAATGAAGGATGGATCAACAACTTGATGTTGGTGAAAAGACTCTCCTTGAAATAATTTCCTTGGTTGAGGCTAACTTCGGGTGCTTAAAGATGGGACTGTCGAAATCACAGAAGTTTTTGCTAAACGACTGAGCAAAGGCCAAGCGTTTCCTTTTGCAAAATTTGTCCTGTATCTGTCGTAACCAGATGTAGGGAGAGCTTATCCCTTGATGGTAGGCCTATATTCAAGTTCCGGTTTCTCACCATTATAAAATTTCTTAAGGAAAACCACACATTTGTTAAAAGGATGGCCAAGTTTACCACAATCTGTGCAATATTCAGGCAGTCTCTTTTATAGTAAAATTTAACCCAAAACTTATCCCTTGCTTTTGATAATGTGATCATTTGTCCCCTAAGTAAAGGCTTGGTAACATCGATTTTAACCCAAATACACAAGAAAGGACCCCAACCTTCAGACAAAGAGTCTTCAAAGACTTCTATAAATTCACCTATTATATTACCAAGTGCCTCAACCAATTGGGCCATTTTACTCATGAATGGAAATCAATATATTTGAACCCAGAAAGGTGAATATATAAGGTTTGAAGGGGTGACATTCTAACGAACAATTGGTGTGTAAAGTAAAATGTGGTGATTTTAAAAATGGAGAGGTTCTCGTAGCAGGAACGTTGCTTATCACCCTAGCATCCAATGTGAGTGTGAACATGTCTTCATCTTTAGAGATTTTGATAGGAAATCTTCCATTCCAATGCTTTGCCATTTGCCTTTGCAAGGTAGTAAGCCAAACCTTCTTAGTGGTAAGAATTTGTGTATACAGTACACAATCCAGTGCATATTCGTAATCAACATCCTCTCCATTGTCAAACTCAAAAATTGATTCCTCTTCCTCAGTGAGAGTCATTTTAGCCTTCATTTTATCATTAATAAGATCCATTGTAGAGATTAAAATTATTCATAATTTGAAAACAATGGAGGTTATGAATAAAGGGAGCAGTTGCAACAGGAGGATTGAAGAAATGAAAGAGATGAAACTGGCAAAACCAGAAGACAACTGAAGGAAACAGTTAAAAACCATAAGAGGATTATAAACTGCCACAGAGCAAAATATGGCAGACGCTCGAGTTTGTTTCAAATATTGTGACGGTTGAGCACCTTAATATTAAAAATAAATAAACTTATAATAATTTTAAAAAAACCACTAAAAAGATTTTTTTTTCAAAAATTCTCTTTTTAATATTATTTTATGTAATTTCAATAGTTATTTTAATTTTATTAAAAAAAATTACGTATAATTTTTTAATAAAATTTCATACAATTTTTTTGTCATAATATTTAATATATAATTTTTTTTATTTAAAAGGTATATTTTTGTAAGAATTTGATAATGAAGTAATTTTTTTTTAAAAAAATTATTATAAATTAAAGATATATCTTATATAAAGTAAAAATTATAGAAATGGGGTGCATGTAACGCCCTAACAATTAGGCATGCTACGACAACCGATATGAAACCTTAATCCCACTAATCCGGGATTACTAGAAAGATAAGCACGCGTAAGTATAAACTTTATTAACAACGGAATGAAAATGTAACTTGTAATAATAGTTTTTTAAAACTTTACAATGAACCAAAAGATACAAGTTTCGGGATCCCATAAATATTTTTACAAAATATTACAAGTTTACTTCATGTGCCGACCTAAGCGGCAAATAAAAAATTTCAAAAAAAAAAAAATATATAATCATTGGTAGACCCCAATTAACTTGGTCTAGTGTGGCCTGAACATGTACAAGCACTGCCAAGCTCTCGTACTCATAGCTGATCACAGACTGATTTACCATTTCCTGCACAATACTGTACCCGTGAGCCAAGCTCAGCAAGACAGTAAAGATATCAATAATTACAAATAACATACCACATATATAATAATGCCAATTTACTTATTGTCTATTTAATATAGACATGCGTGTTATGCTCACATATCCATTTACGTCTATGTGGCATAGACCCACGTGTTACGCTCACACGTCTAAATACAATAAGGCCTTAGAATGGTTCATCTCGGTTCTAGTTACCGAGTCCAATCAAATTATGCCTTGAATGCATAATTCTTAATCTCAACATATATAGCATGACATGGCATTTAAACATCAATAATCACTAGGATAATAACCCTAGACCATATAACCACTCATTTTAGGGTAATAACCATAATCTCGATTTTTAATTAATCACAATTATAATATTCAACATGAGCGCCACTGCGCTTATACATGCTAACTACTTCCTTAACTGATGTCCCGTGTACGTGTAGATTCCAAATCCCCGAGTGCTCCTAACCAAGTGTCGGTAATCGTAGTCACAATTTCTGAGATTCACAAATAGGATTATTCCCTAAATCCACTTCCACCAAATTATAAAATTGGCATTCAAATCTAAATAAACATTTAAAGCTCAGAACGAGCTTTCCAATGATACTCGAAACACCTAAATCGGAGTTCAAATCACAAAGTTATGAATATTCGAATATTGCATTTGAATCTGCCCAGAAATACAAGGCGGGTCGTGGCACTCCCCACATGGGGCCGTAGCACCTGGGTTGAAAACCCAGGATTTACAAGGGGTGGGTCGCGGCACCCAGTGAGAGGGGCCGCAGCGTCTGGGTTTTAAACCCAGAAATTCCATTTCCAGCTTCGAATTTTAGCCCAACATGCACAAGGATCCCAACCAAAACATGCATACACTCAAATTCTTACCCCAAAGATTAATAGATATCAAATCAGAGCATTAGAACACATAAATCAAACTTAATCCTCATCTAAATATGCATCCCAAAATCAGATTTAACAATATTCAAAATAAGCTCAACACTTAAGCAAATTCATCACAATTTCATATTCAAGAGCTTAAATACCTAAATCATATTTTTCAACTTACAAACAACAATAAACAGAGTTAACAATCAGATTTCTTACTCAATATACAACCTTAAAAACTCACTAAAAAAGTAGAGATGCATAGCTCAAAATCTTACAAGTTCGAACAACATAATAACCATCAATTCACTCCAATCCACTACAACATGCATTCAAGAACACCCACAACTTAGAAACATTCTTTTTCAATCATCAACTTCAGCAACAAATTCAAAATTAAAATGGTGGAAATACTACCTCAAGCTCCTCACAACCCAAGCACCGAAATCTCCACCAATTTAAGCTTGAATCAAGGTTAAATTTCAAGAATCAAATTTTGGAAGAAAATGAGAAATAGGGAGGGAGAGAGAGTCGGTATGGACTGGATAAAACCAAAAAAATCCTTTTCAATTTCTACCGAAAATTCTATTTGTTGAAAATAAAACAAATTGTTGAAAAGATCAAAATGCCTCTAGGGCCATTACACAACATATACCTCAATTAAGGGCAAAATTTTCATTTAACCACACACACATAACTCAAATAAATTTTAGATTAATTAATCAATTATAAAATATCAAAATAAAATCTCAAAAATGTATTTCGGCCCCGAACCTGGTTTGGCCCAAAATACCCGATTGTGACTATACCGCGCCCACTTGTCAGAATACACTTGTAAAAGGACACAAAAAGTATACTATATAATATAGTCCAATAAGAATGCAATAATATTAAAATTACAATTTTACCCTTTTCGGGTCAAAATACGAAAAATGCCTTTGTCTCACCAATGGGGTCTTAACATGTCATTAATCAGCATAATTTACACATATTAAATTATATAATAATATAATTCCACATTAATACACATTGAACTAGTCAGGGTTCGCTAATTTATTTTCTTAATGTTAGGATATTACAGTACATTTATAAGTTTTTGGGTGAAAATAAAACTTCTTTTTTTTTGTAAGGAGATTTTATATTAATTTTTTTTGAATAAATCATAAAATTTTATTAATAGCAGTCACTCAAAATAATAGTCGGCAATCCAATTTGAACATTTCACTTATTGGAGACACGACCAGGATTATAATTAGAAAAATGAGCCAAATAATCAGCGCCTGATTCTCAGATCATTTGGCAAAAAAACAAAAATAATATGAGATGAAAAAGATTACAACATCACAATTGTTGGCTGAAAAAATAGCCAACTAACTTAAAGACCAATAAACGTTGAGTAATCACCAATAAAGAGTTAAGAATAATAAATAAATAGAAAGAACACACAAGATTGTATAGGTTCAACCCACTTATATATGGTGAATGACATACTCCCCTTTTAGTTGTATTGATTGTGAGATAATGCTGTGCAGATCACTAAGAAAGATAAAATGAATTCTAGCTACAACTCTCAGGATGTTTACAAAGAATATTCAGCAAAGTGCTCTTAGTGCGAGATTATGATTTTAGGTCCCTTCTCCTTGTGAATTCATTCACTATTTATAGGGGGAAGGGTATTACAATTAACTCTGTAAAAAGAGTGATCAAAGAGTAAATATTCTTATATTCTTGGGTGCAGTTACGATCTTTTAAAGCTCCTACAATCTTGAGTAGACCAGTCGAATTCACATTTGTAGGATTCAATTAGAGATATTTGTGGATGTTGTTGAAGAAGAAATTAAGACTTGTATAGCTTTGCCTAACTTTCCTGACTTCGTTTCTCCTGGTCGGCATACTGACTACCCGACCAGGTCCTTTTTAGAACTTATCTTTCTTGTGGGATTACTGTTGGGTTTTATGCCCTATATAAAACTCTGTTTCAATGTAATCCAGATTATTCTATATCAATAAAGTAACAGAAGTAATTTTTCACTCACTTGTGTATGTTTTGGTTCACTTAATCAATTGCTTGTCTATTTGATTTATAAATTCATCCAAACCCCTTTCACATACTTGAACATGTTTATTGTGTTGTCAACACAGTGGAAAATAAACATGACTATGTGAATAAAGTATTCCTAGATTTATCAGAACACTGGGTTTCACTGATATGACAATCTACAACAGAGTTTACTTACATTTGGAGAAATGTTATGTTCTTTCCAGAACATAGGTTAAAGTAAAGCTCAGGTTGGATGCATGGAGTATGCATTGGAATGGACCGATATTGAACTTTGAATTAGATTTTGAAACTTACCGTAAACATCTATTCAATTCAATATCAGAAGTTGATCCTAGATCACATGATCTAAATCCTGATATGGTTAAGCTTAATTTCAAGAGTGTTATTCGTGTTCTTTGATTTGTTAGTTAAGCCTAAAACTGTAGTTTGGGCAATACATACATTTTGGGAACACGGTAGTGCGATTGAGTGGGAGCGCTAACATAAATATGGAATCTATAGCTTCTATCTGGTGAATAGTAAGCAAAGGGTGATCTCCTTCGAGCTTAACCAAACGAGATAAATGATTGAGTACTCATTTCACTTAGTTGAAATATCATTTATACAGGGTTAAGTGTTTTAAGGATAAAATACATTGTAGGGTGTTACGGTAATCTAAGTCCCTTTACAGTGTAGATCATCCATATAGAGGATCATTGATCACATTAGGATTATAACAATGGATAACTAATAATGTGTCTATATGGTGGAACATATAGAGCATTCTATATACTGAGAGTGCGATTCTGAGTTCTATGTGTGGATTCAACGAAGAATTAATAAGTCAGTGAATTTAAGTGGTAAATTCAAGATCTGCTTATTGGAAGCTCGGATATATAGACCCATGGTCCCCTCACTAGTTGAGATGATATTACTTGTAGGACTCATTTAATTGATTTTAATTAATCAATTAAAAAATTCTCAAGATAAACTTGTCAGTTTGAGAATTTGGCACTCATTAAGGGCAAAACAGTAAATAGAGATTTTGAAGGGCATATTTATTAATTAGGAAACTTTAATTAGTTTCATTATTAATAAAATAAATGATAATATATTATTTGATAATTATTTTTAATTATTAAGTAATTAGATTTATCATTAATATGGTTGAACAGTGGAATTGGCAACATTTCACAAAAAGGGAAACTATCAAGTGTAGGAAAAGGAAAGTTGGAAAAGAGGCAAGCCTTGTTTCCACATTGCTTAGGCCGGCCCCCTTTACCTTCCTTTTCCCTTGATTTTCTCAGTTCAAAATGTCAATCATAGCCCTTGGTGGTCTTCTATAAATAGAAGGCGAAGGCTTCAGAATTTAACAGATCTCTGTATAAGCTTTTCACAGCATTATTCTGAAAGAATTTTCTCTCGTAAAATTCTCTCTGAGCCGCCACCCTCTCTCTCTCTATACCATCACTGTTTCGAAATATATGAGTGCTAGAGTAGTGCCCACACACATCAAGTAATACCTCAATCATAGTGAGGAAGGCTGTGTAGATTTCAGAGACAACAAAGAAGGACTTTCGGGCTCAGATCTTGATTATACTTTGCTACAGAAAGGAATCAAGGGTTAGAGATCTGAGTGGGAGGAGACATATATATTCCGCTGCAATCACTGTAAGATTTCTGATACTCTTATGTGTTTAATTTCATATCGTTTTAGAAGTTCATATTTAGGTTGTTAAATCAACATACTTGTGAGTAGATCTAAGATCCTGGTAAAATAACTTCCAACAATTACTTGTGAAACATTCTTGCAAGGTAAGTCAATCCTCCCTTCTTTAGACGGCATGTTGAAGGCCCGACCAGATTCTTCCTGGAAGGCCATCTGCAACTCATGGATATTAGCTGTTGGAAATTATTTTACCAAGATCTTAGATCTACTCACAAGTATGTTGTTTAACACCCTAAATATGAACTTTCTAAAACGATAAAATAAACACATATAAAGTTAAGAAAACCTTACATTGATGCAGCGAAATTAATGTCTCCTTTCACTCAGATCTCTAACCCTTGTATCCTTTCTGTCGCAGAGTGTTATCAAGATCTGAGCCCGAATGTCCTTCTCTTTGAGTTTGATCCTTCACAGTCTTCCAATCTATGATTGAGTTACTACTTGCTGTGTGTGGGCACTCACTCTATCACTAGGTTCGAAATATAGAAGAGAAAAAGAGAGAGAGAGAGAGGTTTTAGCCAATAGTAGAAAATAGGGAAGGCTTAGTTTTTCTGAAGAGAGAAATTTCTGTCAGAAGAATAATGAAAAGTGTTATTTTGACTGAGCCATCACTTTCTATTTATAGGCAACTACTAGGTTTAGGTTAAGAATTATTTGGCATTAAAATAATAAAAATATCAATTTGAATTTCCACAATTAGTGGCCGACCATGGTGTGAAGATGGGCCCCACTTGATTTTGCAGTTTTAACAAATTTTATTTTTATTTTCTCAAAAACGCCAATTTTCCAATTCTAACCTTTTAAATGCCAAAACTAATTATTTAATAACTAAAATAGATTATTAAATAATATTGTCATTTAATTTAATTATTAACTAGACATATAAAGTCCATTAATCAATAAACCTAGAATCTCTTTTCTTTACAATTTTGCCCCTGCTTAGTGAAAATTCATAAATTAGACATAGTCTAACTTTAGAAATAATTGATCAATCACGAATCAATTAATGAGTCTTACAAGCAGAATGTTCTTAACTAGAATGGGGACCATGGATCTATATGCTGAGCTTCCAATAAGTGAACCAAATTTACTAAGTAAATTCCTACTTATTAATTCTTCGTTGAATCCACTCTTAGAACTTAGAATTGCACTCTCAAACTTATATAGAGCATATTATATGTTCCACGATATAGATATGCTATCTCATTTAACCATTGTTATAATCTTATTGTGATTTAAAGATCCTCTATATAGATAATCTACATCGAGATGGGATAATTTTACCGTTCTCACCCCTCAATGTATTTTGCCCCTTAAAACACTTAGCTACCTGTAAATGGTGTTTAGTGATCTAATAATTAGTCAGTTAAACAAGAGCTCATCCATTTACTTCTATTTGCTAAGCTCGAAGGGAATCATCACTTGACTTCTATACACCAGTAGAAGCTATAGATTCCATATTTATGTTCAGCATTCCCACTCAATCATACTATCATGTTCCCAAAATATACGTATCACCCTGACCCAAAAGTAGGCTTAACTAATAAATCAAAGAACATGAACAGTACTCCTGAGTTGAGCCTAAGCATATCAGGATTTAGATTCTTTTAATCTTAAGATCAACTACTGATATTGACTTGGAAAGATATATAACGGTAAGTTTGTAAGATCTTAACTTAGTTGCAATATCGGTCAAGTCCAATGTATACTCCATACATTCGAAACTAGTATACTTTAATAATGTTCTGGAAAGAACATAACACTTACTCCAAGTGTAAGTACACATCATCGCTCATTATCACATTAGTGTAAATCCAAAACACTGATGAAACAAGGACTTAGTCTTTTGATTCATATGATCACAATCACATTCTACTGTGTTGACGATACTGTAATTGTGAATAAACATATGATCTGGATTTAACTGATTTTGTGTGTGTGAATGTAATAAACATATTAAACCATTAGCATGTAAAATTCATGCAAACATAAATCACTTCAAATTTCTTGTATTGATTACTAATCAGATTGTAAAGAGTTTTATTTAGGGCATAAAACCCAACAAACTCTCACTTGCACTAATATAAAACAAAGTATGCAAATAGGTCAATCTAATGTCTTGATCTTCAGATCAAGTGTAGTATATTTGAATCCACCCAAACTTCTGGAAACTAGTTCATGAATACACTTATGAAACATCCTTTACTATATGCTTTACTCGTCAAGGGATACTGAAATCTTTACTGTTTTAAAAGTACATCTGAATTAACAGAAGACGCATCTCTCATATTTTAAAATATGAAACTGAGATAATACAGTGTAGACTTTTCTTCAGTAATATAACTTTTTTGGTATTTTCGAATTTACAAAGTTATAATTCTTCTCTGGTAGAGCTTGAATTATTATAGAATAACTCCTCCACCCCCAAAGTAAGCACCATCTCAAGAATTTCGAAATGTAATGGTGAGATACAAGGACAACTGATACACAGTTCCTTAATATCTAACATATAGATCACTTTCATAAATCTTTCTTGAATATCTTCTAATGTTCCCTATTTGATTACATCTCAGATAGCTCCCACTCAATAGTAGATGTCTGGTTAAATAATACTTTTAACCTCTGATTATTTGGAGAGTTACCTAGTTGTGACTTTTGTATTAGTCTGAAACTTTAAGTTAAGACTAAGTCATCAACATAGCAGACTAGTATTTGAAGTGAAAAATATATGCCAGAGATTAAGTAATCAAAATTAAGATACCATAAAATTTTATGAGGATTAAGAATTCTAGGTTGAAGTCATTCGAATGGACTGAACTAGAGTTCTTTATCTTATTCTCATAATTCTGATAAGTTATACCTATCCGTGTGTATGGTTAGATTTGCTTTTCAGTAGTGTTCTTAAGTACCTATCACAAGTATCAACCTGATGAAAATGGGTATAGAATTTTAAAATTCTCCCACTCAATTAAGGTAGTGTGAAACTTTATCAAAGAACTTTTATAGGTATCAAACTTTTAGTTACGGTAGTAAAAAGAAATGGAACATACAATCAAGATCAAGGATTTATATTGATAATAGCTGAATCATTATATTACTTCCATGTTTAAAGAAAATATGTGTTGCGTAGGGAATTGTGGAATAGACTCCACCCCTAAGTATATACATATAGGGTATTGTGGATAAACTCCACCCCTAAGTATATAGAGATTATGATCCACCCCTAAAGGTTGTAAAGATCATGATTCTCTAAGTGTGATAGAGTTTATGTGGAGTTGAATACTATCCAGAGTTCATTAGATATAAAAGATCGTTGAACTGCATAGTTTTCTTAACTTTTCTCCACCCCTATCAGATCAAAAGATCCTTTTATTAAACAAATTCTTAGTAATTGTACTCGAATGAACAATTATTAATAAACATAGAAATAATTTCTAGTGTTTATTTAATATAACTCAATGAAGAGTTGTAAATATTATAGAATTTGCATCAATAATAAAAACACTTACACATACAAACATATAAATATAATGTGGTAATTGTTGATGAAGAGAAAGTAAATGAAGCTCAATCTCATAAATTGCAATGGTTTGAATTCGAAAATTAAATAAATTTTATTAAAAAAAATATTGTAACAATATGAGAAAAACAGGGATAAATATCCCTAACTAAAATTCGAAATCCAAATTGTCTTTAAACTAAAACAATTATTTCAAAAATAAATAGCAGAGCTTCATCTTCATCTGGACGATTTCACCCTTGGTCCAGCTTTCCGATCCAACTCATTTGAGTTCAAGTAGCTTGGCCTATAAGAAGAAGAAAAACAAATAAACAAAGTTAATCCAGAATCAAAAATCCAGTTGGATAATAATTCACTAAAACTCTTAAAGTTTATAAATAGAAATACCTTGTTTCTTTGCAAGAAGTTTAGGACATTGGGGTTTCCAATGACTTTTCTCATTGCAGTAGAAACATTTTCCTTTAAGTGTAGCATCACCAGAAGCTGCAGCCTTTTTGTGTTTCATGACTTTTGCACACTTTTTGGTGTTCTTCCACTTCTTCTTCGATTTGGGTTTTGAAGCAAAGGCAACATTTGCTTCAGGTTTCATCGTCCCATTACCATTCCCAGGATTGTGAGGTTTACTCCCTTTCTTCTTGGGTCCTCCTGTTGGAAGTTATTTTACCAGGATCTTAGATCTACTCACAAGTATGTTGATTTAACAACCTAAATATGAACTTCTAAAACGATATGAAATTAAACACATAAGAGTATCAGAAATCTTACAGTGATTGCAGCGGAATATATATGTCTCCTCCCACTCAGATCTCTAACCCTTGATTCCTTTACGTAGCGAGTATAATCAAGATCTGAGCCCGAAAGTCCTTCTTTGTTGTTTCTGAATTCTACACAGCCTTCCTCACTATGATTGAGGTATTACTTGATGTGTGTGGGCACTACTCTAGCACTCATATATTTCGAAACAGTGAGGGTATAGAGAGAGAGAGGGTGGCGGCTCAGAGAGAATTTTCTGAGAGAAAATTCTTTCAGAATAATGCTGTGAAAAGCTTTTCAGTTGTATGAAACTCTGAAGCCTTTGCCTTCTATTTATAGAAGACCACCAAGGGCTATGATTGACATTTTGAACTGAGAAAATCAAGGGAAAAGGAAGGTAAAGGGGGCCGGCCTAGGCAATGTGGAACAAGGCTTGCCTCTTTTCCAACTTTCCTTTTCCTACACTTGATAGTTTCCCTTTTTGTGAAATATTGCCATTTCCATTGTTCAACCATATTAATGATAAATCTAATTACTTAATAATTAAAAATAATTATCAAATAATATATTATCATTTATTTTATTAATAATGAAACTAATTAAAGTTTCCTAATTAATAAATATGCCCTTCAAAATCTCTATTTACTGTTTTGCCCTTAATGAGTGCTAAATTCTCAAACTGATAAGTTTATCTTGAGAATTCTTAATTGATTAATTAAAATCAATTAAATGAGTCCTACAAGTAATATCATCTCAACTAGTGAGGGGACCATGGGTCTATATATCCGAGCTTCCAATAAGCAGATCTTGAATTTACCACTTAAATTCACTGACTTATTAATTTTTCGTTGAATCCACACATAGAACTCAGAATTGCACTCTCAGTATATAGAATGCTCTATATGTTCCACCATATAGACACATTATTATTTATCCATTGTTATAATCCTAATGTGATCAATGATCCTCTATATGGATGATCTACACTGTAAAGGGACTTAGATTACCGTAACACCCTACAATGTATTTTATCCTTAAAACACTTAACCCTGTATAAATGATATTTCAACTAAGTGAAATGAGTACTCAATCATTTATCTTGTTTGGTTAAGCTCGAAGGAAATCACCCTTTGCTTACTATTCGCCAGATAGAAGCTATAGATTCCATATTTATGTTAGCGCTCCCACTCAATCGCACTACCGTGTTCCCAAAATGTATGTATTGCCCAGACTACAGTTTTAGGCTTAACTAACAAATCAAAGAACACGAATAACACTCTTGAAATTAAGCCTAACCATATCAAGATTTAGATCATGTGATCTAGGATCAACTTCTGATATTGAATTGAATAGATGTTTACGGTAAGTTTCAAAATCTAATTCAAAGTTCAATATCGGTCCATTCCAATGCATACTCCATGCATCCAACCTGAGCTTTACTTTAACCTATGTTCTGGAAAGAACATAACATTTCTCCAAATGTAAGTAAACTCTGTTGTAGATTGTCATATCAGTGAAACCCAGTGTTCTGATAAATCTAGGAATATTTTATTCACATAGTCATGTTTATTTTCCACTGTGTTGACAACACAATAAACATGTTCAAGTATGTGAAAGGGGTTTGGATGAATTTATAAATCAAATAGACAAGCAATTGATTAAGTGAACCAAAACATACACAAGTGAATGAAAAATTACTTCTGTTACTTTATTGATATAGAATAATCTGGATTACATTGAAACAGAGTTTTATTTAGGGCATAAAACCCAACACCTCCAATCAAATTTTCATAAGTTTGAAGGTCATTGACTAACTCATGAAAGTCTATTTCCTTCTTATTCATGACATAATTTGATGTGTATGGTAGAAATGCTGGAGTCAGGCTATTCAAGATAAGGCTTACTTGAGTAGCGCTGTCCATTTCAGCACCATGATCCTGGGCTTCTTGGAAATAACTTGCCATGAAGAGAACATGGTCACGCACGTTTTGATGAGGTTCCATCCGTGCATTAATGTACTTCTTAGTCGCGTCAAAGCGCGACTAAAGTGATGCCTTACCGAATAGCTCATTTAACTTTGTCATAACTTCAGCAGCCTTCTCGGTTTTAGAAAACTGAGTTTTCAGGGTGTCAACCATGCTGGAAAGCATAAAGTATAGAGCTTTGTCATTTGCTTTCTGCCAATGCTCATACTTTTCTTTCACAGCTTTGGATGCATTGTCCCCAGGCACTTCAGGTGACGGCTCAGTTAAAACAAACAAGGTACTTTCTCCTATGAGAGCAATATTAATGTTCTCATTCTATTTAGGAAAGTTAGATCCATTCAGCTTATTTTCAGTCAACAATGATAACATGGGATTCATAATGATGATACAGGATACTACAAAATAATAGAAATCAACAAATAGAAATCAATAATGGTTTAACACAAAATCAATTTAGAAATTATAAGCACATATCAAGTAGGAATGACATGAGAAAATACTTAAAAAAATTCAATCCTAAATAATTTCTAAGGTTTTTCAATAAACTGATATCAGTGTCCCGTTTAGGCGAGAGTCAAAGCTACCATCTATTGAATAGAGTTGTCAGCTCATCTAAAATGTTAAACATTCTAACAACCTTTTATGCGATCAAGATTGGAATCCAGCGTTGTCCCGTTTAGGCGAGAGTCAAGGCTATTCTATCTTATGAGCTACTACCATTGTTTCGCAATTTGCAAGTCAAATATGGTCGCCACCATTAGGGTGATCGATACCATATAAAACACTTACAAACTCTTATCTTTCGAGATTAAACGGTGCGAAATTGCTAATGAACGTTCTTCCATTAGGGAGGATTACTCACTAAAACAAACGCGATGTAAAACCAACAATGGAGATCGAATATCTTAATAATAATAAAGCTCATTCTTTAAAATGTATTTTCTTTATTATTCTAATAAATATATTCATTAAATATCAAATTTAGAATTAAAAAGTTCAAAAATAAAAATTTAATATAATATTTATAAAATTATACTTAGATGATGATTGAAATAAAATTAATTATTTCCATCTTAGTAGTAATTTTAAATATAAATATTAAGGAAATTAATTTAAGTTGTATTAATTTAAATTAATTAGCAACTTAAAATTTCCTTGAGAATATATTTATTGTATTGGAAAAATGAAGTATAAAACCATACAAATTTTCGAAAAAAAATAAAACTTAGAAAAATACTTCAAGCAAAAATATCACCTATCTAGATTTTCTTTTGACTAGTTAATTCAATTTCTAATATATATGTTTTAAATTTCACTTATTTTAAATTAATCAATTAAATGAAAAAATCATTGATTTAAGTTGGTCCAATAATTAATTTACAACTCAATCTATTTTTCAAAATAAATTCAAAAATATTGCATAATTAAAATGCAATTTTTCAAAATTGATCAATAAAATAAAGAAAAATATATTTTGAAAATTATTTAAATTTAAGTTGAAAAATTAAATTTCAACCTAATAATAATTTTCTATTTAATTAAGTGTCATGAAAAATAAAAATTTAAGTATCATGATGAGAATCAACTTAGATATTTAAATTTTTCAATTTAATTAAATGTATTAAATTCAAGAAATAAATAATTAAGTGTAAAGAAGGCTTAATTATTAGTTTCTAGTTTAATACTAGGAAAAATATACTTAAATAAAATTGTACCAAAATTAATTATTTAAATAATTAATTTCACAATGTATAATATTTTCGTATTTAAATATTAGAAATAATAAGTAGTCTAGAAATAACTATTTAGAAAATATCTTATTTGACTAAGTATCTTTTCAACAAAAATTTGAAAAATATCTAATTTAAGTTGTTTAGAAAAAATCTAGAACTTAAATAATTTCAAATTCAGATTTAATTAAATATAAAAAAAAAAAAAAATTAAGTTGTAACCACTTAATTTGAAAAAAATATTCCATTTCAAGTTTAAAACTAACTTAAAAAAAATATCTTAAGAATCTTTAATAACTAATGCCTAGGATTCCTCAACTTGATTTAAAATTTAAATAAAATATTCAAATTTAAGTTAGATATAAAAAATCAGTTAAAATAACTAATTTATAACTTAAATAGGAATATTTAATTAAATAAGTTCCACAAAGAATCTAGTTAGTTAAAATTTTTTATTTAATTAAATACAAGAAAAATACAAATAGTTTGTCTAGAAAAAATATCTAAAACTAAAAGTATTTTTCTTAAAATTAACTTTAAAATATTAAAATGAAAATAAATTTCATATATTTTAAAAGTTAATTATGTTGCTAATTCAATTTTATTAGGTCAAACTAATATAATTAACCTAGTACAGTTATTCAAATCAGGCAAATGGGCCTTCACAATTGGTGTAGTTCATGTGAGGGGCTGCTGGGTTCAGTATGTCGTACCCACTTCTATGGCTCTCAACTCTCACACAAGGCCCAAAAGAGAGGAATTTAACCTTAAAATAAATAACTGCTATTAATTGAATAGGTCCAATAACTAAATGGACCTAAATAAAATCTATCATGGTGTGGCATTTTATTTAGCAACAACCTATATGCATCTATACAATAAAATAAACATATATGCATCTCCAAAAATGCCATTTTTCCAATTCTAATCTTTTAAATGCCAAAACTAATTATTTAATAACTAAAATAGATTATTAAATAATATTTCCATTTAAAATAATTATTAATTAGACATGCAAAGTCTCTTAATTAATAATTAAACCTAAAAACCCTTTTATTTACCATTTCATCCTTAAACTGTGAGAATTCACAAATTAGACATAGTCTAACTCTTAGAATTATAATTAATTAATCATAAATCAATTATAGAGTCTTACAAACAGTATAGTCTCAACTAGAATGGGGACCATGGATCTATATGTTGAGCTTCCAATAAGTTGAACCGATTTACCAAGTAAATCCCTAACATATTAATTCCTTGTTGAATCCACTCTTAGAACTTGGAATTGCACTCTCAGACTTATATAGAGCATATCATATGTTTCACGATATCAATATGCTATCTCATTTAACCATTGTTATAATCTTAATGTGATTTAGAGATCCTCTATATAGATGATTTACATCGAGATGGGACCAATTTACCGTTTACACCCCTCAATGTATTTTGCCCCTTTGAACACTTAGTTACCTGTAAATGATGTTTTAGTGATCTAATATATAGTCACTGAAACAAGAGCTCATCCATTTACTTCTATTTAACTAAGCTCAAAGGGAATCATCACTTTACTTCTATACACCAGTAGAAGCTATAGATTTCCATATTTATGTACAACACTCCCACTCAGTTATGCTATCATGTTCCCAAAATATATGTATCACCCTGACCCAAAAGTAGGCTTAACTAATAAATCAAAGAACATGAATGGCACTCCTGAGATTGAGCCTAAGCATATCAGGATTTAGATTCTCTTAATCTAAGATCAACTTCTGACATTGACTTGGAAAGATACAACGATAAGTTTACAATATCTTTGACCAAGTTCAATATCGGTCCAGTCCAATGTATACTCCATACATTCGAAACTAGTATACTTTGCCAATGTTCTGGAAAAAACATAACACTTACTCCAAGTGTAAGTATACTTCATCGCTGATTATCACATCAATGTAAATCCAAAACACTGATGAACAGGGACCAAATCTTTTGAATCATATAATCACAATCACATTCCACTGTATTGACAATACTGTAATTGTGAATAACTATATGTTCTGGACTTAACCGATTTTGTGCATATATCAAGTATATATATATTAAACCATAAACATGTAACATACATGTAATCATAAATCACTTCAAAATTCTATATTGATAACTAATCAGATTGTAATGGGTTTTATTTAGGGCACAAAACCCAACAAACTCCCACTTTCACTAACATAAAACAAGTTGTGCATTACAATCAATCTTTTGCCTTGATCCTCTGATCAAGTGTAGTATATTTGAATCCATCCATATATCTGGAACCAGGTTCATAAAACTTATGAAACCTCGTTAACTATATGCTTTACTCATCAAGGGATACTGAAATCCTTACTGCCCATTAAGTACATCTGAACAAACACAAGACATATCTCTCAAATTTTAAAATTTGGAATTGAGATAATGCAGTGTAGAATTTTCTTCAGTAAAATAACTTTCTGGTAATTTCGAATTTACAAAGTTATATCTTCTCTGATGAAGCTTGAATTATTATAGATGGGTTTTTACACTCTTCTATAATGATTCCTCCACCCCCAGATTAACCACCATCTCATAATTCTTAATGAGTCGGTGTGGATATTGGGATCACTAATGCATAGTTCCTTAATAACATATAGGTCACTTTTATAAATCTTTCTTGATTGTCCCCTAATGTTCCCCATTTGATTACATCTCAGATGGCTCCCACTCAATAGCAGATGTCTGGTTAGAAACTTTTAACCTTTTACTATTGTTTCTGGGAATATCTTGTTGTGACTTATTATCTTAATCTGAAACTGTAAGTTTCTCTAAGACTAGGTCAACAACATAGCAGTCTAGTATTTGAAGTGTAAAATACTTGCTAGAGATTTAAGCAATCAAATCAAGATACCATAAAATGTTATGAGGATTAGAAATCTTGAATCAAGTCTTTCGAATAGACTATGCAAGAATTCTTCTATCTTATTCTCATAATTCTGATAAGTTATTTCTATCCATGTGAATGGTTAGACTTATTTTTATCAGAGGTGTTCTTAAGTTCCTATCACAATTATCAACCAAACGAAGATGGGTAAAGAATTTAAATATTCTCCCACTCAATTAAGGTAATGTGATACATTATCAAACAACTTTAATGGCATCATTAACTATTACAATAGTAAAACTGGAACATATAATCAAGATCAAGGATTTATTCTGATAATAGCTAATTTATTATATTATTTCCATGTTTAAATTATGTGTTACAAAGGGTACTGTGGAATAAAGTCCACCCCTAAGTTTACAGAGATTATGATCCACCCCTAAAGGTTGTAAATCTCTATGTGTGATAGAGAGTCTGTGGAGTTGAATATAATCCAGAGTTCATTAGATATAAAAGATCGTTTGAACTGCATATTATTCTTAACTTTTTTCCACCCCTATCAGATCAAAAGATCTTTTTAAACAAATTCTCAATAATTGTTTTAGAATTAACAATTATTGATAAACATAGAAGTAATTTCTAGTGTTTATGTAGTAATAACTCTGTAAGGAGTTTAAATACCTTTAGAATTTGTATCAATAATAAAAACACATACACATACAAACATAATAAATATAACAATTGGTAATAGATAAGATAAAGTACTGAAGCTCAACTCATAAATTGCAATTTATTAAAAAAAACTTTATTCTAAACCCAAAAATTGTTTGCAATATTATGAGAACCAATCAGGGAATAAAATCCCAAAACTTGAAATCCAAATTGTTTGAAAAACTAAACAATTAATTCAAAAAAAAAAAATGAGCTTCTTCTTTATCGTAGACGACCTCCATCTACCATCCAGCTTTCTAATCCAACTCGCTAAGACAACATCCGAGTTTAAGAAGCTTGAGCTATAAGAAGAATAATAAACAAGGTTAGTAGTCCAGAATTAATAATCCAAAAGGATAATAATTCACTAAAACACATCAGTTTATAAAGAAATACCTTGTTTCTTTGCAAGAAGCTTAGGACATTGGGATTTCCAATGACCTTTCTCATTGCAGTAGAAACACTTTCCTTTTGGTGTATCACCAGAAGCTCCAGCCTTTTTATTCTTAGCTGCTTTCGCAGCTTGAGCTCGCTTCTTGGCATTTTTCCACTTCTTCTTATGATTGGATTTGGAAGTAGAAGAACCATGTGCCTCAGGATTACTCGTCTTATTACCATTTCCAGAATTCTGAGGTTTATTCCCTCTTTTCTTGGGACCTCCAATCAAATTTTCATATGTCTGAAGGTCGTTGACTAAAGTATGAAAGTCTTGTTCCTTCTTATTCATGACATAATTTGATGTATAGGGCAGAAAATTTGGAGTCAGACTATTCAAAATGAGACTCACTTGAGTAGTCTGATCCATTTCAGCACCATGATTCTGGGCTTCCTGGAAATAACTAGCCATCTGGAGAAGGTGATCACGCACATTCTGATGGGGTTCCATCCGTGCGTTGATGAATTTCTTAGTTGCATCAAAATGAGACTCGATAGATGCCATACCGAATAGCTCAGTTAACTGCATCATGATTTCTGCAGCCGTGACAGTGTTTGCAAACCTTGTTTTCAAGGTCTCAACCATGCTGGAAAGCATGAAGTATCGAGCTTTATTGTTAGCATTCTGCCAACGCTCGAACTTCTCTTTCACAGTTTTGGTTGCATTGTCACCGTCGCTCGTGGACGACTCAGTCAACACAAACGAGGCACTTTCACCTATGAGAGCAATGCTAATATTCTCTCTCCATTTTGGGAAGTTAGACCCATTTAGCTTATTTTCAGTTAACAGTGACAACATGGGATTCAACATTGCAATTCAGGATACTACAAGATAGATATCAATTATGGTTTAACACAAAATCTTATTCAGAAATTATTAGCACATAGCAAGCAGGAATGACTAGAGAAAATACTAAAAAAAATTCAATCCTAAATAATTTCCAAGGTTTTCAACAAACTGATATCAGTGTCCAGTTTAGGCGAGAGTCAAAGCTATCATCCATTGAATAGAGTTGTCAGCTCATCTAAAATGACAAACATTCTAGCAACCTTTTATTCGATCAAAAAGAGAATCCGACGTTGTCCCGTTTAGGCGAGAGTCAAGGTCATTCCTATTTCATGAGCTTCCACCATTGTTTCATACGTTTGTAAGTCTTATATAGTAGCCACCATTAGGGTAATCAATACTAATATAAATAACTTACAAATATACTTATCTTTCGAGATTAAACGGCGCTAACTTGCTAATGAACGTTCCTCCATTAGGGAGGATTACTCACTAAAACAATAGCTATGTAAAACCAACAATGGAGATCGAATATCATAAAATAATAAAGCTCATTATTTAAAAATGTATTTTCTTCTATTATTTATTTATTTTAAATCTATATATATTTATTAAATTTTAAATTTAGAATAAAATCTAAATAAAATTTAATTTAATATTTGTAAAATTAAACTTAGATGGTTAAGAAAATAAAATGAATTATTTCCATCTTAGTATTAACTTTCCAACAAATATTAAGAAAATTACTTAATTTAAGTTGTATTAATTTAAATTAATTTGCAACTCAAATTATAATTTTCTACCAATATATATATATATTGTATTTCCAAAAATATACAATTTTAGAAACACATTAAAATAAATCAAACTTTACTTAGAAAAAAAGTACTTCAAGCAAAAATATTATCTATCTAGATTTTCTTGACTAATTAATCCAATTTCTAATAATATATTTTGGTTCCTTTATTTTAAATTAATCATTAAATGAAAAGATCATTGATTTAAGTTGATTCAAAATTAATTAAAATAATTAATTTACAACTTAAATCTATCTTTCAAGATAAATTTATAATCATCTTGCATAATTAAATGCAATTTTGAAAAATGATTAATAAAATAAATAAAATACATTTTGAAAATTATTCAAATTTAAGTTGTTATGAAAATGTCCAACTTAAAATAATTTTCTATTTAATTAAATATCATGAAAATAACAATATCTGAGTATCATTATGAAAATCAACTTAGATATTTAATTTTCAACTTAATTAAATGTATTAAATTCAGGAAATAAATAATTAAGTGTAGAGAAGGCTTAATTATTAATTTCCAATTTAATACAAGGAAAAATATCCTTAATTGAATTGTACCAAAATTAACTATTAAACAATTAATTTCACAATCAATGATATTTTCCTACATTAGAAATAATAATTAGTATAGAAATAACTATCTAGAAAATATCTCAATTTAACTAAGTATCTTTTCAAGATTCGGAAAATATCTGATTTAAGTTATTATAAAAAGAATCTATAATTTACAAACTTAAAATTTTTCAAACAAAACTTAATTAAATATCAAAATTAGGTGGTAACTACCTAATTTAAAGATATTCCCTTTTTTAAGTTTAAAACCAACTTAAACAATATCTTTTAAGAATCTTCAATAACTAATTCCTAGAATTTCTCAACTTAATATTAAATTCAAAATATATTCAAATTTAAGTTAAAAGGGAAAATTAGTAATAACTAATTCATAACTTAAATAGGAATATTTAATGAAATAATAAAAGTAAGTTTCAGAAAGAATCTAGTTAGTTAAAATTCTTTATTTAATTAAATACAAGAAAAATACAAATAGTTTATCTAGAAATAAAATTCATTAAACTATGCTTTTCTTAAATTAATTTCGAAGAAATTAATTATGTTGCTATTCAATTTTATTAGGTCAAACTAGTTTAATTAACCTATCACAGTTATCCAAATCAGGCAAATGGGCCTTCACAATTGGGGTTGTTCATGTGAGGGGGGGGGGGCTGGGTCCAGTATGTCGTACCCACTTCTAAGGCTCCCAACTCTCACACAAGGCCCAAAAGAGAGGAATTTAACCTTAAAATGAACAACTGTTATTAATTGAATAGGCCCATTAACTAAATGAGCCTAAATAAAATCTATCAGGTTATGACATTTTATTTAGCAACAACAACCTAGATGTGTCTATAACAGAAATTAAACATATAGGCTCACACAGGCACACAGATTTGGATGGATCCTATCATGTTTCTAGGTCATGCACAGATGAAAGAAGAATGTAAAATTTACCTGTTATAAATTATTTACTTGACCTATCATCAATTGAACCATGAGTTAAAATCAGATCATAGAATCTGTCAACAAGTTAACCCTGACAATTTAGATCAAGCAATAATAGGTTTTAGAAAACTTACAAACAATCTAAAACACATACTCCTGCAACAAGTTTAGATTTGGATAGTTAGATGTAGGATTTATTTAATTTTAAAATATTAAACTTTATTTCGAAAAAAAAAAAATCGGTTCTTAAATAAAATAATATTTAAAATTAAACCTACAATTTTGAAAAATTAGGTTTTGAGTAACCTAAATATCATTTCAAAATAAATTTGCTAACTTTCCTTTTTAAATTTCATGTTATTTAATAAATTAAATATTCAATAAAATAGAAAATGGTAAATACATACCCTTTTCTGATTTTACAATCTAATTTAGGTAAAAATAACAAAATTTAAAAGAGTTAACAAGTAATCTTATTCTAAATAAGGTCAATTTACCAAAAGAAATTTTTTAATAAAAAAAATAATTTCTAACATTTTATTCAAAAATAAGATAAAATAATCAAAATTTAAAAGAAATAAGAAAAGAGGTAAGCAATACTTGATTTTATCCTATTTTCAAATTCAAATTACACTAATATCTAAAATTAATTTTTAAAATAAAATTAATTTATTTCTGATAATTAGATTTGAAAATTGAAAAACAAAAATCAAAATATAAAACTATACAAAAATCGGAAGTCAATTCCATGAAATAGCATGAAAAATTGAAGAAAACGAAGAAAAATTGCAGGTGGTACGGACAGAATGCAAAGCATGCTGTCCGCGCGCGTAATGAAGGGGGACAGCCGAGAAACCTCGGCGCTGGGAGGCTGCCAGCAGCCCTTCCGCGCGCGTGGGGTGGGTGATCATCACCTCGATTTTTCCCTATTTTCAAAAATTCATAACTAATTCAAATTAAATCGAAATCGAGTTCTATAAAAAAGTAAATTGCTTAGAATTTTCCAAACTATCCAATAAAAATAATTCCAGATACATATAATCAATTATTTTTCCCAGAATTCACAAATATCAATCAAACATCAATATGACACACCATGAAACCATCCAAATCACAAATAAATCGTTTTAAGTCCAAATTTCTTGCAAGCAAATCAATTACCATGGCTCTGGTGCCAGTTGTTGGAAATATATTTTACCAGGAACTTAGATCTACTCACAAGTATGTTGATTTAACAACCTAAAATTGAACTTCTAAAACGATGAACTAAACACATAAAAGTTAAGAATAACTTACAGTGATGGCAGCGGAATTAAGTGTCTCCTTCCACTCAGATCTCTAACCCTTGATTCCTATCTGTAGCAGAGTATAATCAAGATCTGAGCCCGAAAATTCTTCAATTGGACGTGATCCTTCACAGTCTTCCAAACTATGATTGAGGCACTGAGTGATGTGTGTGGGCACTTCTCTCTCACTAGGATTTTCGAAATTCTCTCTTGTTTTCTCTCTTGATTTCGTGTATAGTGATTGCACACAAAGACCTTGCAAAAGCATACCAAGAGTAGAGAGAGGGGGCGGGTATAAATAGGAAAAGGGAAGAGCACAACTTTCCAAATAAACAGTTTCCTCTTTTACTGTGTAATTGATTAACTGCCTTATTTAGTGTGATCCACCACTTTCCTATTTAGGATAGGCTTTGATTAGCAATTACATGACAATTTAAATTGAAAATAATAATTGGGAAACATGCAAAGGGTGGCCGACCATGGTGTGTACGGGCCTCACCGGAATTTTGAAGTTTCCTCAATTTTATTTCTATTTCTCTAAAAATGCAATTTTTCCAATTCTAATCTTTTAAATGCCAAAACTAATTATTTAATAACTAAAATAGATTATTAAACAATATTTCCATTTAAAATAATTATTAATTAGACATGCAAAGTCTCTTAATTAATAATTAAACCTAGAAACCCTTTTATTTACAATTTCATCCTTCAACTGTGAGAATTCACAAATTAGACATAGTCTAACTCTTAGAATTACAATTGATTAATCATAAATCAATTATAGAGTCTTACAAACAGTATAGTCTCAACTAGAATGGGGACCATGGATCTATATGCTGAGCTTCCAATAAGTTTAACCGATTTACCAAGTAAATCCCTAACTTATTAATTCCTTGTTGAATCCACTCTTAGAACTTGGAATTGCACTCTCAGACTTATATAGAGCATATCATATGTTTCACGATATCAATATGCTATCTCATTTCACCATTGTTATAATCTTAATGTGATTTAGAGATCCTCTCTATATAGATGATTTACATCGAGATGGGACCAATTTACCGTTTACACCCCTCAATGTATTTTTCCCCTTTGAACACTTAGTTACCTGTAAATGATGTTTTAGTGATCTAATATATAGTCACTGAAACAAGAGCTCATCCATTTACTTCTATTTAACTAAGCTCAAAGGGAATCATCACTTTACTTCTATACACCAGTAGAAGCTATAGATTTCCATATTTATGTTCAGCACTCCCACTCACTTATGCTATCATGTTCCCAAAATATATGTATCACCCTGACCCAAAAGTAGGCTTAACTAATAAATCAAAGAACATGAATGGCACTCCTGAGATTGAGCCTAAGCATATCAGGATTTAGATTCTCTTAATCTAAGATCAACTTCTAACATTGACTTGGAAAGATACAACGGTAAGTTTACAATATCTTTGACCAAGTTCAATATCGGTCCAGTCCAATGTATACTCCATACATTCAAAACTAGTATACTTTGCCAATGTTCTGGAAAAAACATAACACTTACTCCAAGTGTAAGTATACTTCATCGCTGATTATCACATCAGTGTAAATCCAAAACACTGATGAACAGGGACCAAATCTTTTGAATCATATAATCATAATCACATTCCACTGTATTGACAATGCTGTAATTATGAATAACTATATGTTCTGGATTTAACTGATTTTGTGCATATATCAAGTATATATATTAAACCATAAACATGTAACATACATGTAATCATAAATCACTTCAAAATTCTATATTGATAACTAATCAGATTGAAATGGGTTTTATTTAGGGCACAAAACCCAACACATGGTCCCCATTCTAGTTGAGAACATAGTGCTTGTAAGACTCAATAATTGATTTGTGATTAATCAATTATAATTCTAAAGTTAGACTATGTCTAATTTGTGAATTTTCACTAAGCAAAGGCGAAATTGTAAAGAAAAGAGATTCTAGGTTTATTTATTTATTAATAGACTTTATATGTCTAATTAATAATTAAATTAAATGACAATATTATTTAATAATCTATTTTAGTTATTAAATAATTAGTTTTGGCATTTAAATGGTTAGAATTGGAAAATTGGCATTTTTTGAGAAAATAGAAATAAAATTTGTGAAAACTGCAAAAACCAAGTGGGGCCCATTACACACCATTGCTGGCCACTTAAAGTGGTTTTTCTAATTGATATTTTCATTATTTTAATGCCAAATAATTCCTAACCTAAACCTAGTAGTTACCGATAAATAGAAAGTGATGGCTCAGTCAAAACATACTACTTTTCAAAAAAACAATTTTTCAGAAAAACTGAGCCTTCCCTTTTCTATTCCTTGGCCGAACCTCTCTCTCTCTTTTCTTCTTCTAAATTTTGAACCTTAGTGATAGAGTAAGTGCCCACACACAGCAAGTGGTAACTCAATCATAGATTAAAATCAGTTAAATCCAGATCATATGTTCATTCACAATTACAGTATCGTCAACACAGTGGAATGTGATTGTGATCATATGAATCAAAAGACTAAGTCCCTGTTTCATCAGTGTTTTGGATTTATACTAATGTGATAATCAGCGATGATGTATACTTACACTTGGAGTAACTGTTATGTTCTTTCCAGGACATTAGTAAAGTATACTAGTTTCGAATGTATGGAGTATACATTGGACTGGACCGATATTGCAACTTAGTTAAGATATTACAAACTTACCGTTATATCTTTCCAAGTCAATATCAGTAGTTGATCTTAAGATTAAAAGAATGTAAATCCTGATATGCTTAGGCTCAACTCAGGAGTCCTATTCATGTTCTTTGATTTATTAGTTAAGCCTACTTTTGGGTCAGGGTGATACGTATATTTTGGGAACATGATAGTATGATTGAGTGGGAGTGCTGAACATAAATATGGAATCTATAGCTTCTACTGGTGTATAAAAGTCAAGTGATGATTCCCTTCGAGCTTAGCAAATAGAAGTAAATGGATGAGCTCTTGTTTAAGTGACTAATTCTTAGATCACTAAACATCATTTACAGGTAGCTAAGTGTTTTAAGGGGCAAAATACATTAAGGGGTGAGAACGGTAAAATTATCCCATCTCGATGTAAATCATCTATATAGAGGATCTTTGATCACAATAAGATTTTAACAATGGTTAAATGAGATAGCATATCTATATCGTGGAACATATAATATGCTCTATATAAGTCTGAGAGTGCAATTCTAAGTTCTAAGAGTGGATTCAACGAAGAATTAATAAGTAGGAATTTACTTAGTAAATTCGGTTCACTTATTGGAAGCTCAGCATATAGATCCATGGTCCCCATTCTAGTTGAGAACATACTGCTTGTGAGACTCAATAATTGATTTGTGATTAATCAATTATAATTCTAAAGTTAGACTATGTCTAATTTGTGAATTTTCACTAAGCAAGGGCGAAATTGTAAAGAAAAGAGATTCTAGGTTTATTTATTTATTAATAGACTTTATATGTCTAATTAATAATTAAATTAAATGACAATATTATTTAATAATCTATTTTAGTTATTAAATAATTAGTTTTGGCATTTAAATGGTTAGAATTGGAAAATTGACGTTTTTTGAGAAAATAGAAATAAAATTTGTGAAAACTGCAAAAAACAAGTGGGGCCCATTACACACCATGGCCGGCCACTTAAAGTGGTTTTTCAAATTGATATTTTCATTATTTTAATGCCAAATAATTCCTAACCTAAACCTAGTAGTTGCCGATAAATAGAAAGTGATGGCTCAGGCAAAACATACTACTTTTCAGAAAAACAATTTTTCAGAAAAACTGAGCCTTGCCTTTTCTATTCCTTGGCCGAACCTCTCTCTCTCTTTTCTTCTTCTAAATTTCGAACCTTAGTGATAGAGTAAGTGCCCACACACAGCAAGTGGTAACTCAATCATAGATTGGAAGACTGTGAAGGATCACACACAAAGAGAAGGACATTCGGGCTCAGATCTTGATAATACTCTGCGACAGAAAGGATACAAGGGTTAGAGGTCTGAATGGAATGAGACATTAATTCCGCTGCGTCAATGTAAGGTTTTCTTAACTTTATATGTTTTTATTTTATTGTTTTAGAAAGTTCATATTTAGGGTGTTAAACAACATACTTGTGAGTAGATCTAAGATCCTGGTAAAATAATTCCAACACATTTGCCTTATTTAAATAACTATAATAGGTTAATTACACTAGTTTAACCTAATAAAATTGATTAGCAACATTAATAATTTTCAAATATATGAAATTAATTTTTTATCAGATTATTTTAAAATTAATTTAAGAAAAACACACTTAGTTTAATGAAATTAATTCAAGATAAACTATATGTATTTTTCTGTATTTAATTAAATAAAAGAAGTTATAACTAATTAGATTCTTCTAGATACTTAATTATTTGTATTTTTATAGACTATATATTTAAGTTGAAAATTGATTTTGGATCAACTTAAATTAGAATATTTTGATATTAATAATTAAGTAGAATTTTCTAAGAAATTAGTTATTCAGATATTCTTTAAAATTATTTTAAAGTTGAAAATTTGTTAATTTTGGATCAACTTAAATAGGGATACTTTTTCAAATTAAGGTGATTAGTTCTAGATACTTAATTTGATATTTAATTAATTTTAGAAAATTATTTAAGTTGAAAATTTATTTATTTTAAGACAACTTAAATAAGATATTTTTTTAGGAATTTATTTTATTATATTTTATATAATTTCGAATTAATATATATATTTAGATATTTAAAATTTAATTTTAAAAATTAAATTAAAGTTGAAAATTATTTTTTAAATTAATTTTAGACCAATTTCAATTAAGTAATTTTCATAATTAAAATATATGTATTAAAATAAATAATTAATTAAAAATACATTATTTAAATAATGAACTTTAATAAAAGAGATATTAGATCTCCATTGTTGGTCTTCCATGGTTAATTATTTCAATATAACCTTGAGATGCTAGACTTCGTCCCCCTTATAAATAGTTATTCGTTGAAGCATTTAACACCGTAAGATATCGTATGATAAGTATTTTGTAAGTTTTTATTTCTATTAGACTCTCCCCTACGATGACGACTTAAAAATAAACTTACAGAGTATGAAACAATGGTGGAAGCTCATAAAATAAGAATAACATTGACTCTCGCCTACCGGGACAACGTTGGATTCTTATTTTGATTGAATAAAAAGGTTGCTAAAATGGTGTCCATTTTAAATGAGCTGACTACTCTATTCAACTAATGTTATCTTTGATTCTCACCTACCGGGACACTGTATTTCATTATGTTGGAAACCTTGGAAAATAATTAATATGTTTATTTTGGTGTTTTTGCAAACATGTTTTCTTACTTGTTATTTTATGAACTTGTGTATGAATTTAATTGAACCAATAATTTATTTCTGTTATTGATATTTGTAGTGTCAAAATGTACAACCCACACCCAAATCCTCTTTTAGTATATGCCTTTACAAATGAACTCCAAAGTGTGAAGATGACTCCTGGTCAGAGTATCACTTCACACTTGCTCATGATGAACATGAAATTCCAGAAATCAGCTATGTTGGGAATTGTTTTATCTAGAGAGCAAAGAGTTCATTTTTTTCTCAATAACTTATCACTTGAGTTTAACCAATGTGTTGTATCTTTTATGATTAACAATTGGAACTCCTCCGACATAGATAAGTTGGACGCTGAATTGCGTGCTTATGAACAAATATTGTCACTTGCATGGAGGTCCTTCTCCAGTAATACAGATAAGGGCAAAAAGAAAGCTGAAGATATTGAGAATGATTCCTCCGACAATCCTACTATTTCAGGCCCAGTTGAGAAAAATAGAGAAAGTGATTCCACTATCTCAGATTATCTTTCACAACAGATTGAACCAGCAATAAGCACAATCCAAGAACAGATAAGCAGACATATTATTCAATGTTCTAATTTTGAATAGAAGGGACATTTTAAATTTAAACGTCCTAAATTTCTCAACACTAAGAACAATGGTAATGCTTTAGTTTTTGAATCATGTGTTTTAGAGAATGACAAATCCATCTGGATTGTTGATTCTAGATCTACTAACCATGTCTGTTGTTCATTGCAGTTGCTTGAACATTGGAATAATTTAATATTCAGAGAATTGAAACTTAAAGTTGGTAATGGCGAAATGGCATCGGTTAGAGCTAAAGGAAAAGCAAAACTCAAGTTTCAGAATAGAATTTTAAATTTAGACAATACTTTGTTTATTCTAAATTTCAGTAGAAACTTGATTTCTATTTCATGTTTACAGTTGCAACAATATAAATTGAATTTTTTGAATTCTGGTTCTATCATTTCTCGAAATGACATTCAAATTTTGTGTTGAATCTATGGAACAAAGGCCTTATGTTCTTAGACCAGATGAATCATTTGCGCTTAATAACAAACTATTTAAGAAAGCTAAACTTAGAAACCACAAAAAGCAAAAGATCGATAATGAAGATGAAATATATCTATGACACTTACGTCTTGGTCATAGGCTATAATAGACTTCACGGGTTAACCAAAGTTGGTCCATTGAAAAACGTCACCTTAGGTGAATTTCCAGTTTGTGAGTCTTACCTAGAAGGCAAAAGAGAAAACATTCTTTCTCTGCAAAGGGAGAGTGTGCCAAAGAACCACTAGGTATAGTGCATTCAGATCTTTGTGGACCACTGAATGTCAAAGCTAGAGATTGTTATGAGTACTTTATCTCTTTCATTGACGATTACTCTAGATATGGTCATATTTAACTTATGCATAAGAAATCTAAAACGTTTGAGAAGTTTCAGGAATTTCTAGCATTGGCTCAAAACTAATTGGGTAAAACTTTAAAGATCTTGCGAACTGATAAGAGTGAAGAATATATGGATATGCAGTTCAAAGATCATTTAATTGAACTTGGAATTGAATCCCAACTAACTGCCACTAACACTCCACAACAAAATGAAATTGCAGAAAGAAGAAATTGCACGCTTTTGGAAATGGTTAGGTCCATGCTTAGTTATTCAACTCTACTTATGTCCTTCTGGGGATATGCTATTCAGATGGCAACTGGCATTTTAAATGTTGTTCCATCTAAATCAGTCCTTAAGATACCTTTAGAATTATGAAATGGTGGTACACCCAGTTTACGTCATTACAGAATACGATGGTGCCCTCTCATGTCTTAAGAAAGAAAGATGGCAAGCTAGAAAAGCGAACTGAAGTTTGCATGTTTATTTGAAATTCTAAGGATACTAGGAGTGGACAATTTTATAATAGCAAGGTTGATAAAGTGTTCATTTCCACAAACACCACTTTCCTTGAAGATGACTATATCAAGAACTTCAAGCCGCAAAGTAAAGTAGTATTGGAGGAAATACTTTCAAATATAACTCCAACCAATGTTCCATCGTCTTCTACTCAAGTAGTGGATATTCCCACTCCCTCGGTTGAACCTTTGCAAGTTGATACAACCGAGAAATCTACCACTAATGTTCCTATTCAGAAGGTCACGACTCCTCGACGTAATGAAAGGGTTTCCACAGAACCAGCTCGTTATGGATTAGATGGTGAAATCAATATGGTTGTTGAAGACGGTATTGATGACGATCCATTAACCTATAAACAAGCAATGGCAAGTCCAGAACAGAAACAAGGGTCAGCCGACATGAATTCAAAAATAGATTCCATGAAAAAGAACAAAGTTTGGGAATACGTAGACGCACTTGATGATTATCATCCAATTGGATGTAAGTGGGTCTACAGGAAGAAAAGAGGTGTTGGTGGCGAAGTCAAAACTTTTAAAGCTAAATTTGTCGCTAAGGGTTATACCCAAAGGGAAGGTGTGGACTATGAAGATACTTTTAAGCCAGATGCCATGCTCAAATCCATCAAAAAATTTCTCTCCATAGCTACTGCTTTTGATTATGAAATTTGGCAAATGGATGTCAAGACAACTTTCCTTAACGAAATTCTTGAAGAAACTATCTATATAGAGCATCAAGAAGGTTATAAGCTTTCAGAGCAGGAAGAGAAAGTTTACAAACTAAATAGGTCCATTTATAGACTCAACCAAGCTTCTCGCTCCTAGAACAAAAGCTTTGATAAAATAATCAAAACCTACGACTTTCACCAAAACGATGATGAACCTTGTGTTTACCAACTCAAGGATAATCAAGTGGTAGTATTCCTAGTCCTTTATGTTGATGATATTTTGATTATCGAAAGCAATATCAAGAAAATGACTGACATCAAGGAACAGCTTGACACTCAATTTGAAATGAAAGATTTGGGTGAAGCTGCTTATGTTCTTGGTATTCAAATCATCAGAAACTGGAAGAACAGATCCCTTGCTCTCTCTCAAACAACTTATATTGATAAGGTGCTAGAGAGATTCTCAATGACAAACACCAAAGGGGCAGTGAAGCCTTCTAGACCTGGCATTCGTCTATCTAAGGAACAGTGTCCCACTAATCCTCAAAAGATAGAAGACATGAGAAGGGTTCCTTATGCTTCAGCAGTTGGAAGTCTAATGTATACAATGTTATGCACTAGACCCAACATTTGCTAAGTAGTAGGAATTGTGAGCAGGTATCAGACAAATCCAGGAGAGGAACATTGAACTGTAGTTAAGCATATTCTGAAATATTTGAAAAGCGCTAGGCATTATGTGTTAGTCTACAAGGGTGGTGCTTTAAATCCTGTAGGCTATACTGACTTAGATTTCAAAGCTTGTCTTGATGACAGAAAGTCTACATCTCGGATGGTATTTACTCTTGGGGGTGGAGCAGTTGTTTGGAGAAGTGCTAAGGAAACTGCAACATTAGACTCTACCATGGAGGCCAAATACATAGTTGTCGCTGAGGCTGCTAAAGAACTAGTCTGGCTAAGAAAGTTCTTCTCAGGACTTGGTGTTGTTCCTGGAATGGAAAAACTGCTGGTTTTACATTATGACAACACTGGTGCAATAGCCAACAGTAAAGAGCCTCGAAGCCACAAGAGAAGCAAACACATAGAGAGAAAATAAATCATCAGAGAATATGTGGCAAGAGGGGACGTACTGGTGGAGAAAGTTGATACTAAAGACAACTTAGCTGATCCATTCACCAAAGTTTTGACTGTAACTACATTTGAAAAGCAGACTGAATCTAGGATTAATTGAAATGTACTGATTGTTTCATGTTAGTGAAAGTGGGAGTTTATTGGGCTTTGTGCCCGAAACATGAATTCTTAGTTTCATTATTGAATGCTAATTTCTAGTTTCCATTATATCAAATTGCTTCTATTCTTTTATGGTCAACTAGTGAACAAAGTCGCACTTCGTGCGGCATGTATAATAATTTTAAAATTTTTATTCACTCTAAAAATATTTTTTTTTTTGTTAGGACAACAAAATACAATTTTTTTTTATTACACATAAAAATAATAGAATTACAACTTAATACTAAAAATATTTTGAATATTAAAAGTACATATAAATAGCAAAAAATCACTAATTTTTCATTTATATATATATTTTCCTTATTAAAGGAGCACCACAATTAAGTTAAACTTTGTTTCTAATAGAGAATTTAGTCCTTATTTCCTCAATGTATTATTATTATTATTTTTTTTTTTTTTGCATGAATCTATATGTGTATTTTTATAGCAGACCTTCATATAAAATAAAAATCTATTTGAAAAATATATAAGAGAGAATTATTTATATATATAAAAAATAAAAAATAGTGATCAAGAATACTTACTTTTAATATAAGATTGATTTGTGTTGTTCTCTATTTATATACATACTACTTTGCATGATTAAAAGTTGAAAAGTATTATTAGAAAATAAATAATTGGAAAAAAGAAAAAATTGTAGGAATTTAATGGACAAAGAAATATAAATAGTAGTCAATAAATTTCTCATTGATTTCAGTGAAAATTCAATATGTAAGGGTGATATTGATTTAGTTAATTGTATAAATGGAGAAGTAGTAAGATCTGAGTATATATTTAATCGAATTGTTATATACTTTTTTTTAATATTATTAAATGAAAAAAATTATAAAAAAACCGCAAATTAGGTAAAGTAGAAAATTAAAAGGAGATGAAGTCACCACACTTATTTTTCTTTCAGATTTATGTGTAGATATAAAAATATATAAATAAGTAGATCGATTAGAAGACAACTTAAATTAAATATTAATAATTTAAAATTAAGTTTATCAATAACCAAAAAAAATTCTTAAAATAATAATTTTTTAGAAAGTTAAATAATTAAAATTAATTAAATTATATATATATATACTATATATATCATTTTCAATATATTAATTATAAATGTAAATTATAAAAAATTAATATAAATGTACTGTGATGTTTTTTTTTTTTTTATAAAGTTAAATGATTAAAATTAATAAAAAAAATGCTAAAATATTATCTTTAATACATTAATTATATAGTGTAAATTATTAAAAAAATCAAAAGACATCACTAAAATTAATATAAATATATGTAATTTATTACAAAATAGTTAACATAATAAAAATTTAAAGCTCATGATTGAAGGAGATAAATATAATAAAATTTTAATTATTCATTATAAAATTTATAAAAATAAAATTAAAAAAAAATCATATTAACTCTTATATAATCTATTTTTAAGTTTTCTTAGATATACATATATATATATGTCTATTATAATATATATATATATATATAAATTTTATGGAGAAAGATAGAAATTTATCATTTTAATATACTTTGTAATAAAAAACTAAATAAAAATCAAATTAATATAGAATTTTAAAGTAGGAAAAATTATTAATAACTTTGTTGCAAAAAAATCTATTAGAGAAGAACTTGATACTTATATATATATATCAAAGTAATATAATTTTTCAAAGAAAGAGAAAAAATTGTCCAATAATTTTATTACAAAATATCTATTGGGGAATAATATATGAATCAATAGTCTTTTCCAAATAATCTGAAAATATAAAACATCAAAAAATAAGAAAAAGAAAATAATAACTTAAAAAATGAACATACATTACTAAGTAGTGAAAATAATTAACATCAAGAATTAAAAAGAAATAAAATTAATATAACAAAAACATCAAAACTATGAGTGGACTTTGTTACCAAAAAATCTATTAAAGAAAAACTTAATCATTAATTTGTAATTAAAAACTTTGACAAAAAAATTTGTAATTAAAATAAAATAAAAATAAAAGTAATATAATCTTTCATAGCAAGAGAAAAAATTACCTAATAATTTTGCTGCAAAGTATCCATTGGAGAAGAATTTTTCAATGATTGATCTTTTTCGGAATCTGAAAATATAGAACATCAAGAATAAAAAAAAATATAACAAAAACTTAAAAATATATATATATATATATATATATATATATTGCTAAGTAATAAAAATAGATCAACACCAAAAATTAGAAGGAAAAAAAATTAACATAACAAAAATTCTATAATTTAACTTGATCTTGGAGACTATATATAAGTTCTTTGTAGTGGAAGAATACAATAATTTTTTTTTAATTAAAGAATACAAATAGTTTTAATATCATAATAGAATATTAATATACACATAAATAATAATAGTTGCATAAGAATACAAATAGACTTTTTTTTAATTAAAGAATACACATAGTTTTATCATAATAATAGGACATTAATATAAATATAAATGATAAGAGCCATACATAAATAATATAAATAATTTTTTTAGTTTAAAGAATACAAATACTTTTAATATAATAATAGAAATAAATAAAAAAATTGAGAAAATAGAAAAGGTAAAAGAAAACTATGTGTGATGACAGATGACCAGTTTTTTTTTTCTTTTTCTAGTTATTTTGTATATTATTATGTATGTTTATAATAATAAAATAGGTGGTAATTATTTTAGAATACTATAAGTCCTTAGTTTGATTTTTTAATGATTTCTTTTAATTTAGTATACATGGTGATTATTTTAGAAAACTATAGGTCTTTGGTTTCATTTATTTTAATTAGTAGGTATTAAAAAAAATAGAAACTTAGAAAAATAAGTATTTGAAAAAGAAGAAGGTTAAGCATGCCACATAAACTCCTTAAAACCTTCCTTTATATATATATATTGATGTTATGATTATTATTTTAATCTTGTTTAGACGGCCGCTAAATTAGGTTTTACTTTAATTTACCGTCATCTTAGGATTACTATTCACCTAATAGTCTAGGATTTTAAGTGTTTGTGATAAATTACAATTTTTATTTGTGATGAAGAATAGAACCTAGGTTAAATGAATTATATGCATCATTGATTTGTTGTCTAGATTAGTCTATCTCCATAAAACTTAGAATTTTATCTAAGTTAAATAAATTGCATGCTTCACGGATTTACTGCTTAGGTAAAAGAGTTAATTATTGAGCGTTTTGCCTTGATTGCATACAATAGGAAGATTGTGATAATTGACTACTTCAGCGTTATCTGCAGGATTAATAGTTTGATTAGAAATTGAAATTACATTCATTAATAAGAATTAGGAATGATTGTCAATGGTGAAGAATAACCTTTAACTAGTCTCTCATATCGTAGTCTCAATTTTAATTTTCTTGTTTTATTTTTATTTCTGCTATTTTAATCTTAATCTCAAAACCCCCCTCTTCTCTACTAATTTGTGAATAATTGAATAAACATAGGCCTCGTGGGATCGACTCTTACTTGCTTTTATACTGAAACAAAAGTATTAGAAAAAAAATAGTAAATTTGATATGGCATACGACATGCATCAGTATGGGATCATTCCCTGAGTGGCCATGAAGATGGTCTTAGGCTTCTATGTTAGAGGGGTGAAGCAAATGTACTTCTCCTCCTTGTTTTACTGTCGCATGGGAAAAGTGTTAAACTTCCCCTTTTTGTCAATGTTCCTCCCAGAGTTGTTGGTGCTGCGCTTGTTTCTAGTGTTTTTGCCACTAGAGTTCTAGGCAGCATTGTTATTGCCTGCCTGTGAGCCTGGTGGGTCATGAGGCTGCTGGGTGTCTCATGACCACCTACTATTGACATGCCCCGCCTGGGCTTGTCGTATGACTTCTTCAAGTTTGATAAAGCCATTTGCTCTATCGAAAAACTCCTTCACGTTGTTGGTCGATATTGTAACACCCTAACTAGCATAGGCGTATTACGTGATTTTTAAACATGCTGTGCAGCTCGTTGCTAATCAACGAGGTTTATGGAAAACGTGATTAATTAAAATTTTTGCTTTTTAATTAAACTTGTAAAATATTTATACAAAAGACTTGGGATCCCGATCACAAAATCATTTACAAAAGTTTATTGTTCATACAAAATAATTGTCGCCTAGCGACTAGTTACAAAAATAGCCTTCCTGTCCCGAGGATCGTACGCTCCAGGCCTAACCGCCCCGACATGTACAATCTTCACCGGCTCGCTCACGGTCCATCAGCTCTAGCCTTGCCTTTACCTACACATAAACGTAGCACTGTGAGTCGACAGACTCAGTAAGAAAAGCATAATAATACTCATACATAAATCCCGGTCATGATCAGACGCCCATACCCCTGATCATAACCCTAACTGCCGTGTCCAACACGATACTGAGTCCCCCTAACTGCCGTGTCCAACACGGTACTGAGTTCTGAACGTTCATAGGGAAAGTACTATTGACAAGTAACAGCCTGATCGGTCGAATCGGTCATACTCCGGCTGCTAGTCATACTCCAGCCTGTACCGACGCGTTACAGTATCATCCTAATCGGTCGAACCGGTCATACTTCGGCTGCTGGTCATACTCCAGCCTGTACCGACGTGATACGTCAAATTGTACGGAACCACCAACCTAAGTGTCAGCCTGATCGGTCGAACCGGTCATACTCCGGCTGCTGGTCATACTCCAGCCTGTACCGACGTGACACAGTTGGATGGTTCGAAGCCAACATACATAACTAATGTAATCTAATAGGCTTCCTACATGCACGCTAAACATGTAATCTACATATGCATACTGTTATACTAATCTTACCTGGATTCCGAATTCAGGTGTGCCGGTCAACCTGACTGGAACTATCTGCGTGGCGGATTACAGGCTCCTAAACCATAAAAATCACAACACTATAAGTGATACGCTAAATCACTTCCCGGGGACTTAAACTAGGAACTAAAGGTTTCCCTATCGATAAAAAGCATGGCAATACCCCAAAAACATAAAATCGAGGAAAACTAGGGTTCCTGAATTTTCCCCAACCGGTAGACCGGTTGCCCAACCGGAATTCCGGTTCTGGGAAATTTCAGAACCCCATCCGGAATTCCGGTCTGGGAAATTTCAGAACCCCATCCGGAATTCCGGTTCCTCGCAGGCAGAACTTCAAAAATTCACACAATGCTCAAATCAACTCCAAACCAAACCAAAACTTCCAGACCTGTTCTATATAACCCCTATAACATTTCTAAAGCATCAAACTCACCCAGATTTCACATAATCAAAAATCACCATTAAAGCTTCAAGCTTTGAGTTCTAAACTCAAACTTGATCAAACACTACCAACATGCAATCAAACCAGTCCAAACCTACTTAAACATGCATAAAATAGCCTCTGAAAACAACTACAAACTTCAATAACATCACAACAACAGATTTTAACCATTTCTCTATGAAAACCATAGTTTTGAGCTAAAAACTACCAAGCTTGAAATCAAAGCAAATAACATGCATTCACTAGCCCTAAACAACTTAAAATAACAAGATTAATCCACTGAAAATAACAACAATTCACAGCAGCAAGAACATATTAAAAATCAAGCATGCATCATCATCTTTTCAAACATTTTCTAAAAATTACAAAAGGAAAAGGGTTAGAAACTTTACCAAGGCTTGAAGAACACTTAGAATGAAGGAAAAATAGCTTGAAAATCAGAAATTCCAGCCCAAGAAACACCCTACCAGCCGAGAGAGAAAGTGAGGGAAAGAGAGAGCCTTTTTGAAATTTTTTTTTATTTTTCTAAGTTTGAATGAAAATGAAATAAAGGGAATACTTAAGCAATAATCTATTTCAGCCAACACTTAATAATAATAAACACATATTACTCAATTACTAAGCCCACTAAAGTACAAATTATCATTGGGGCGAAAAGACCATTTTGCCCCTCCACACTAAAATAACATAAATAACACTAAAGGGGTATTCTTGGGAAATTCTAAATTCCCGGCCATTCCCGACATTCCCAACGTCTAATAAACCGTCCCAAACTACTAACATACTAAGTTGTGATTTTACTGAGCCAAACACCGAGTTCCAAAATACCGGGCACCGGAAATACAAATTTATGAAAACTACTGAATGACATAAAATGCATCTCAGAATTCAATAATAACAGTATAAATAATTATTTAAATAGCTATGAATAATTTCATAATTAAACGTGATTAACTGTTAATTTCCAAATTAAACTAAGCGGTCTTTACAACTATCCCCCCCTTAAAAGGATTTCGTCCCCGAAATCTAACCTGAATAACTCTGGATATTGAGCTCTCATATCTGACTCTAGCTCCCAGGTGGCTTCCTCCACCTTGCTGTTTCTCCAGAGAACTTTGACCAATGCTATGGTCTTATTCCGAAGGACTTTATCCTTTCTATCCAGGATCTGCACTGGCTGTTCTTCATAAGTCATGTCTGGCTGCAGTTCTAGGCTCTCATAACTGAGTATATGAGAGGGATCTAAAACGTATTTTCTCAACATCGAGACATGAAACACGTTGTGAACTGCTGATAAAGCTGGAGGCAACGCTAACCGGTATGCCACTTGACCTATCTTCTCGAGAATCTCGAAAGGTCCTGTAAATCTAGGGCATAACTTGCCTCTTTTCCCGAAACGTTTGATCCCCTTCATCGGAGATACCCATAAAAACACATGGTCCCCTACTCGGAACTCAACATCTCTGCGTTTCGGATCTGCGTAACTCTTCTGTCTACTCTGTGAGGCAAGCATTCTAGCTTTTATCTTCTCTATTGCCTCGTTGGTCCGCTGCACTGACTCTGGACCTAGGTATTTCCTCTCCCCTGTCTCATCCCAGTGAATGGGAGATCTACACTTCCTACCGTATAACAGTTCATAAGGAGCCATCCCTATCGTACTCTGATAACTGTTGTTGTAAGAAAATTCTATCAACGGTAGATATTTATTCCATGAGCCTTCAAAATCCATAACACAGGCTCGCAACATGTCCTCCAATATCTGAATTGTCCTTTCGGACTGACCATCTGTCTGAAAATGGAATGCTGTACTAAATTTCAGCTTTGTACCCATTGCTCGCTGCAAACTCTGCCAAAATTTGGAGGTGAACTTCAGATCCCTGTCCGAAACTATAGACTTCGGTACCCCGTGAAGTCTTACAATCTCTCTGACATACAACTCTGCCAACTGATCCACTGAAAATGTTGTTCTAACCGACAGAAAATGAGCAGATTTTGTAAATCGATCCACCACTACCCAGATGGAATCAAATAAACCCGTGGTCCTAGGTAATCCGACCACAAAATCCATCGTGATATCTTCCCACTTCCATTCTGGTAGGGTTAGAGGCTGCAACAACCCTGCTGGTCTCTGATGTTCAGCCTTAATCTGCTGACAAGTAAGGCATCTCGATACAAATTCTACCAAATTCTTCTTCATATCGCTCCACCAGAAGTACGGTTTAAGATCTTGGTACATCTTAGTGGTGCCGGGATGCAGAGAATACGGGGTAGAATGAGCCTCCTCAAAGATCTCATTCCTGAGTTCCACACTATTCGGAACACAAACCCTAGCTTTATACAGAAGCATCCCGCTATCTGACACTGAAAAGTCCCTGGGTTGACCAGCCAAAACCTCATCTCTGATCTTTGTTGGTTTTATGCCCTAAATAAAACTCATTTCATATAATCAGATTTACTTATTAATAAAGATCAGAAATAACATTTTATGTTGCATGGTTCACATGATTTATTTCATGATTATATGTGTATATAATGTATGAATTCTTTTTAAGTCCAGAACATATGTGTTGGTTAAAGATTATAGTGTTGTCAACACAGTGGAATATAATCTTTATTATATGTTCAAAAGTTGATTCCCTGATTTTTCAGAACACTGGACTTAGACTGACATGGTATAATCAGCGATAGGTATTCTTACACCTTGGAAAAGTGTTATGTCCTTTCCAGGACATTGGCAAAGTTTACCAGTATCGGATGTATGGAGTATACATCGGAAGGGATCGATATTGAACTTTGATTAGATATGTTGAAATTTACCGTAATATCTATTCAACACAATATCAACTGTTGATCGTAGATCACATGATCGAAATCCTGATATGGTTAGGCTCAATTTCAAGAGTGTTACTCGTGTTCTTTGATTTGTTAGTTAAGCCTAGTTTTGTATCAGGGTGATACGTACATTTTGGGAACACGGTTATACAATTGAGTGGGGGAGCGCTAACATAAATATGGAATCTATAGCTTCTATTTGGCAAATAGAAGTAAAGGATGATTTCCTTTGAGCTTAACCAAACGAAGATAAATGGTGGAGATCTCATTTCACTTAGGTGAAATATCATTTATACAGGGTTAAGTGTTTTAAGGATAAAATACATTGTAGGGTGTTACGGTAATTTAATCCTGTACAGTGTAAATCATCCATATAGAGGATCATTGATCACATTAGGGTTATAACAATGGATAACTAATGACGTGTCTATATCGTGGAACATATAGAGCGTTTCTATATGACTGAGAGTGCAATTCCAAGTTCTAAGTGTGGATTCAATGAGGAATTAATAAGTTAGGGAATTTACTTGGTAAAATTCGGTTCGACTTATTGGAAGCTCGATTATATAGACCCATGGTCCCCATACTAGTTGAGGCCATACTGCTTGTAAGACTCAGTTAATTGATTTTAATTAATCAATTATAATTCTAAAAGTTAGACTTTGTATTAAAAGACTTTGTCTACTTTATGAATTCTCACAGTTTAAGGATGAAATCGTAAAGAAAAGGGTTTCTAGGTTTAATTATTAATTAAAAGACTTTGTATGTCTAATTAATAATTATTTTAAATGACAATATTATTTAATAATCTATTTTAGTTATTAAATAATTAGTTTTGACATTTAAATGATTAGAATTGGAAAAATGGCATTTTTGGAGAAATTGAAATAAAATTGAGGAAACTGCAAAATCCAAGTGAGGCCCATATTCCCTCTATGGCCGAGCACTCCCTTTGTGTTTCCCAATTATTATTTTTATTTTTTAATTGTCATGTAATTGCTAATCAAATCCTAGCTATAATAGGAAAGTGGTGAATCACACTAAATAAGGCAGTTAATCAATTACACAGTAAAAGAGGAAATTGTTTTATTTGGAAAGTTGTGCTCTCCCTTCTCCCTATATAAAGCAACCTTTGTGTCTCTTCTCATGTATGCTATCAGCCACGAAATTAAGAGAGAAAAAGAGAGAAAATTTCGAAATCCTTGTGAGATGAGTAGTGCCCACACACATCAAGTGGTATCTCAATCATAGTATGGAAGACTATGGAATTTCTGCATCAAAGAAGGAGAAAAGAAGATCCAAGTTTAGATCTTGGTGATGCTCTGCTACAGAAAGGAATCAAGGGCTAGAGATCTGAACGGAAGGAGTCATATTATTCCACTGCACCCACTGTAAGGTTTTCTAACTTTATATGTGTTTATTTTCATTGTTTTAGAATTCATATTAGGTTGTTAATCCAACATACTTGTTAGTAAATCTAGATCCTGGTAAAATAATTTCAAACAACTGGCACCAGAGCCATGGTAATGATTTACTTTCATGTAATATGAATTAAAACGATGATTGCATGTTTCTGTGTTGATTTGGATGGTTTCATGTTGGTTTATGTGCTTATGTGATGAATGTTGATGTTGTACGAAATTTTTCCATGAAATATATTTTTTCAATTTTTGAAAATATTTTATTTGGATTTCTTGTGAAAAATTAAGCAATTTTGTTTTTTACGGAACTCGATTCCGATAAAAATTGAGAAAGATATGAATTTTGGAAGTTTGGAAATCATGGCTGCTGCATGCAGCCTATCCTGGCAGCTCCCTACAAATTGCGATTTTTTGAGGTTTTTTCCCAAAAAATCCAATTTTTTCATGGGATTGTTTCCCAAAATTCATTTTTCCTTTCTTAAATATTTCTAAATTGAAATGTTTCCAATTTTAAATATTTTCAATTTGGAATTTTTCCAATTTTAAATATTTCTATTTTGGATTGTTTCCAATTTTTAAATATTTCCTATTATGGTTAGATTTAAAAATTTGTTAAGTTCTTTAATATTTATTTATTATTTAATTATAAGATTAGATATTTTGATATTTAAGATATTTTAAATTAAAAGATAGCTTTGTCTTTTTATTTAAAATATTATATTAAAATTATCTTATATGGCAAATTAAATAATTAATAAATTTGAAATTAACATAGATATTTTTATAGATATACTTACCATAATGTTTTTCAAATTCAAAAATTTGTTATTTTGTTAAATATTTAATTATTTATAAATTGTAAGTTTAAAAATGATATTTTTTCTATATATATCATTTTTTCCTTATTAAAAATTTATAAATCATATCTTAAATATTTAAATAACATAGATATTTTTGTAGAGATTTGAATATTGCTTAATTTGAGATATTTTGACATATAATTATGGTAATTATTATTCATTTATTATTTTATTCCTAAAATAATAATTATCTAACCAAATCTATTTTAAAATCGGTTTATTTTATTAAATTATAAGATCTGAAAGTGATATTGAAGATTCTTTCCTTTCAAGTCATTGATCTTATTAGATATTTAATTTAATTTGATTCAAATAAACCTAGATATTTTAAAATTAGTTTCCTTTATTTGGTTAGTTTAAGAATAATAATTTAATTATATTAATATCTTGATTCACATCTGTTACATGGACAATGTTTGTTTATTTATATTATTTATTCAAAACTTTTTAACAAACCTATTATTTATCTGATCTAAATTGCAATGATTAACTTGTTGACAGATCATGATCCAATGATCTGAATTTTAATCATAGTCCAATTGACGATAGATCTTATAAATAATTTGTAACAGGTAAATTTTGTACTTCTTTCATCTGTGTAAACCTAGTAACATGATAGGGTCCATCCAAATCATTTGACCTGTGTGAGCCTATATGTTTGCTTTTGGGCTTAGATACATATAGGAATCCCATTTAAGTTTTTACTAAGTAAATGGACTGGTTGCTAAAATAAATTTTGACATAAGGAAATTTATTTAGACCCAATTAGATTTGGGCTTATTCAATGAATAACAATTATTTATTGAAAGGTTAAATTCCTCTCTTTTGGGCCTTGTGTGCGAGTTGGGGGCCATAGAAGTGGGTACGACATACTGAACCCAGCTCCCCCTCACATGAACTACCCCAATTGTGAAGGCCCATTTGCCTTATTTAAATAATTGTATTAGGTTAATTATATTAGTCTAACCTAATTAAAATTGAATTAGCAACATAATTAACTTTTAAAATATATGAAATTTATTTTTCATTGTAATATTTTAAAGTTAATTTTAGAAAAACACTTAGTCAATGATATATTCTAGATAGTTATTTCTAGTACTAGTTATTATTTCTAATATTAAATAGGAAAATATCATTGATTGTGAAATTAATTGTCTCATAATTAATTTTGGTACAATCTAAGTTTAGAATATTTTCCTAGTATTAAACTAGAATTAATAATTAAGTTTCCTCTTTACTTAATTATTTATTTCTTGAATTTAATACATTTAATTAAATTGAAAATTTCCATATCTAAGTTGATTTTCATCATGATACTTAAATATTGTTATTTTCATGTTATTTAATTAAAGTTGAAAATTATTTTAAGTTTGGAATCTTATTTCAGAATAACTTAAGTTTGAATAATTTTCAAAATATATTTTATTTTATTTTATTAATCATTTCCCAAAATTTCGAAATTGCATCACCTTGATGCAGAAATTTCGAATTTTATTTGAAAAATAGATTAAAGTTGAAAATTATTTATTTAATTTTGGACCAACTTAAATCATTGATTTTTTCATTTAATGATTAATTAAAATAAATGAACTAAAATATATTATAATTAGAAATTGAATTAATTAGTCTATGAAAAGTCTAGATAGTTATTATCTGTTTTGCTTGAAGTATTTTTCTAGTGTGTTTAATTAAATAGAAAATTAATATTTAAGTTGATTTTTTAATCATGATACTTAAATATTTGAAATTTTTCTTAGATATTTAATTAAATAGGGAAATTATATTTTTTTTTTGTTAAAAATTAATTTTTATTAATTTTGGGCCAACATAAAATTAGAGTAATTTTCCAGGATTTATTTTCATTTTATTTTAAAGCATTTTCGAAAATGCAATATATATTTATAGAAAATTAAATTTGAGTTGTAAATTCATTCAAATTAATTTTGAAACAACTTAAATTGAATAATTTTCTAAATATTTATGGAAATTATTACTAAGATGGAAATAATTCACGTTATTTTCATATCCATCTAAGTATAATTTATAAATATTAAATTAAAAATTTATATTTGGAAATTTTCATTCTAAATTGGAAATTTTAATTAAATAAATATATATTTAAAATAAATGGATTAAAATAAATATTAGAAGAAAATACAACCCTTCATTAAATAATGAGCTTTATTATTATAAGTATATTCGATCTCCATTGTTGGTTTTACATAGCTATTGTTTTAGTGAGTAATCCTCCCTAATGGAGGAACGTTCATTAGCAAGTTAGCACCGTTTAATCTCGAAAGATAAGTAATCTTGTAAGTTTTTTTTTATATAGTTTATGATCACCCTAATGGTGGCGACTATATAAGACTTGCAAGAATATGAAACAATGGTGGAAGCTCATAAGATAGAATAGCCTTGACTCTCGCCTAAACGGGACAACGCGGATTCACATCTTGATCGAATAAAAGGTTGCTAGAATGTTTGGCATTTTAGATGAGCTGACAACTCTATTCAATGAATGATAGCTTTGACTCTCGCCTAAACGGGACACTGATATCAGTTTGTTGAAAACCTTGGAAATTATTTAGGATTGTATGTTTTAGTATTTTCACTTGCCATTCCTACTTGCTATGTGCTTCATAATTTCTGAATTGTGTATGAATTTGTATTGAACCATGTTATTTTCTGTTATTAAATTGTAGTTTAATTTTGAATCTTCATTGTTGGTCTAACTTGATTTGTTTTTCTAATGAGATAAATCCCTAATGGATTTTCACCATTAGACTAACATAGTAGTGTTAGATCTCGAAAGATAAATATTGTATATGCAACATCTAACTGTTCATCAATTGATGACACCTTAGACTAGTATTTTACAATATGAAACAAGAAGATTGTATAAATAAGATTACTTTGACTCTCGCTAATCGGAGCATCGTTGGATTCTTATTTAAAACGAAATTATCCTAATTCCTCTTAGCTTATTCATTTCGAATTAGCTTAAAGACATATCATTGGATGAATGGTCTATAAATCATATAAAGTCTTAATTTCTCTTAAGAATTAGATGACACATATGATTATATTCCCGGAATTCTATCCCTAAATGATATAAATCCTCAATCTTAGATATCTCCTACTTGTATAGGCAAATCATAGATTTAGATTAGTAGTGGTGGTCCAAGAGAGAATTACTAATTATACAGTTACATTTTCACAAGTGTTTAATAACCATTTTCTTTCAATGGATTCAAACTGTATGAGTTTAGTATTATGTGACTAGAATCCACTTGCACTATTCTAAGAACTCTTTGATGTAACTTAAGTCATCAAAAGATACAACCACATATTTTATAAATCTAAGGCATTTGTATCTTGATCATAGTGGTTTTGACAAGATCATTCTCTGCAAAGAGTTAATATGCCTATATCCACTGAAAGTAATTTCATCTCATTCGCAGATGGATGTACATTCAGGGGTGGATATGAGTTTTCGTTGTATTCTTAAAACGATCACTCTAGATTTTACCTTACGCAAAAGAAATTTGAAATGTTTGAAAAATTTCATGAATTTCTAGCAATGGTGAAGGTAAGTGGTTAAAGATCTTGCGAACTGATAGGGGTGGAGAAAAAGTTAGTAGATATGCAGTTCAAAGATCATTAATTTGATTTTGAATAATATCCAAACTTACCTCCCCATAAATTCGAGTTGCATATTGATGATTAGTTACTAGTCGTTGCCTAAATCCTTATATGGTAATTTCAGAATGATGTAATGGTTGTATACTTAATGTAAATCATTACTAGATTCATGGATGACCTAATCGAAATCTTAAGAAAAGCTAGAACTGCTAACCTTGGTTTGCATGTTTGTTAGCTATTCTAAGTGATTAGGGGTGGAGCATCCCATAGTCATTAGATAAGTAAGTGTTGGTTTAAATAAATACCACTTTTTCTAAGAAAATGACTAAGTCTGAAAATAAAGTAGCAAATAAAGGAGATATTTTTTCTTGATTCCAAAAGTGTTCTATCATCTTATTTTACAAGATGATCCCACTGCCTCTGTTGTCTTAACACAACTGAAGAGGTCTATACCATTTAGTTTTCTTTGACATAGTTCACGGTACCTTGTTGTAGTGGGAGAGTTTCTAGGAACTCATCTTCTTATAACTTGGAAGACACTAGTGATTAAAATCCATTGTGAGTTTAAACAAGTAATGGATTGTCAAGATAAGAAACTAAGAAGAAAGCCAATAGAACTATGGTTTGATCCATTCACATGGAGTAACCTAAAGTTTTCTATTACAAGGACATGAAAGGAAATTTTCGTTCATAAGTCTATTCAATGGACTTAACAAAACTTCCTGTTCCTAGTATTGTAGGTTTGAGTTTATCTAAACCTATGGCTTGTGGTATACCTGGTAATTACTTACTCTAATGCAAGCAACTTACTTTAGTAAGATACTGGAGCATTTTTCTTTCCAATGGAAATCTATAGAAGCTTCACAACTTCTTAGACATAGATTTTATTTATCTAAGGAAAAGTCTCAACTATTCCAGAAAAGATAAAGCCATGAAAGAATTTCTTAAATCAACAGTGAGTGGTCTTAGATATGCTTTTGTATGCCTTAGACCAGACACCTGTTGTTGAGTGGGAGTAATGAGTAAGTATCAGATTAATCCAGGAGAGGAACATTGGAAGACAATCAAGTAAATCTTAAGATTAAGAAGAGGAACTATATGTTAGTCAATAAGGGTGTTTTTGAAACTCTTAGACTACACCACATCAGATTTCGAGACTTGCCTGTGTGCCAGAAAGTCTGCTGATGAGATGGTGATTACTTTGGGGGTGGAGTAGTGATTTTGGAGAAGTGTAAAAACCTATCTGAAATCTCTTGGTCTACCAGAAAGAGACTGAATGTTAAAAGTTGCAGGAAAGATACTTTTTCAGTCTAAGGAAAGTTCTATACATTTGTGGCAGTGTTCCAACTTGCCTTAACTACTAGGGTTACTTCCTGTATAACAAAAGAGTAGTTGCCCAAAAGTATAGAATCCAGTATCCCAAATGAGTAGACATATAGAGAGGAATTTCACATTATCAAGGATTTTGTGATTAAGGAAGAGTAATGGTGGAGAAGAGGTTGTGTTTAATTCAACCTGTCAGATCCCATTACGAGGAGTTTACTACTATTACACTTGATTGGAATATCAAGGTGTTAATGATTATTTGAAATGCACTTTTTGTTTTATATTAGTGCAAGTGGGAGTTTGTTGGGTTTTATGCCCTAAATAAAACTCATTTCATATAATCAGATTTACTTATTAATAAAGATCAGAAATAACATTTTATGTTGCATGGTTCACATGATTTATTTCATGATTATATGTGTATATAATGTATGAATTCTTTTTAAGTCCAGAACATATGTGTTGGTTAAAGATTATAGTATTGTCAGCACAGTGGAATATAATCAGCGATAGGTATTCTTACACCTTGGAAAAGTGATAGGTATTCTTACACCTTGGAAAAGTGTTATGTCCTTTCCAGGTATAATCAGCGATAGGTATTCTTACACCTTGGAAAAGTGTTATGTCCTTTCCAGGACATTGGCAAAGTGTACCAGTATAAGATGTATGGAGTATACATCGGAAGGGACCGGTATTGAACTTTGATTAGATATGTTGAAATTTACCGTAATATCTATTCAATTCAATATCAACTGTTGATCCTAGATCACATGATCGAAATCCTGATATGGTTAGGCTCAATTTCAAGAGTGTTACTCGTGTTCTTTGATTTGTTAGTTAAGCCTAGTTTTGTATCAGGGTGATACGTACATTTTGGGAACACGGTAATACAATTGAGTGGGGGAGCGCTAACATAAATATGGAATCTATAGCTTCTATTTGGCAAATAGAAGTAAAGGATGATTTCCTTCGAGCTTAACCAAACGAAGATAAATGGTGGAGATCTCATTTCACTTAGGTGAAATATCATTTATACAGGGTTAAGTGTTTTAAGGATAAAATACATTGTAGGGTGTTACGGTAATTTAATCCTGTACAGTGTAAATCATCCATATAGAGGATCATTGATCACATTAGGGTTATAACAATGGATAACTAATGACGTGTCTATATCGTGGAACATATAGAGCGTTTCTATATGACTGAGAGTGCAATTCCAAGTTCTAAGTGTGGATTCAATGAGGAATTAATAAGTTAGGGAATTTACTTGGTAAAATTCGGTTCGACTTATTGGAAGCTCGGTTATATAGACTCATGGTCCCCATACTAGTTGAGGCCATACTGCTTGTAAGACTCAGTTAATTGATTTTAATTAATCAATTATAATTCTAAAAGTTAGACTATGTCTACTTTATGAATTCTCACAGTTTAAGGATGAAATCATAAAGAAAAGGGTTTCTAGGTTTAATTATTAATTAAGAGACTTTGTATGTCTAATTAATAATTATTTTAAATGACAATATTATTTAATAATCTATTTTAGTTATTAAATAATTAGTTTTGGCATTTAAATGATTAGAATTGGGAAAATGGCATTTTTGGAGAAATTGAAATAAAATTGAGGAAACTGCAAAATCCAAGTGAGGCCCATACTCCCTCTATGGCCGAGCACTCCCTTTGTGTTTCCCAATTATTATTTTTATTTTTTAATTGTCATGTAATTGCTAATGAAATCCTAGCTATAATAGGAAAGTGGTGAATCACACTAAATAAGGCAGTTAATCAATTACACAGTAAAAGAGGAAATTGTTTTATTTGGAAAGTTGTGCTCTCCCTTCTCCCTATATAAAGCAACATTTGTGTCTCTTCTCATGTATGCTATCAGCCACGAAATTAAGAGAGAAAAAGAGAGAAAATTTCGAAATCCTTGTGAGATGTGTAGTGCCCACACACATCAAGTGGTATCTCAATCATAGTATGGAAGACTATGGAATTTCTGCATCAAAGAAGGAGAAAAGAAGATCCAGGTTCAGATCTTGGTGATGCTCTGCTACAGAAAGGAATCAAGGGCTAGAGATCTGAACGGAAGGAGTCATATTATTCCGCTGCACCCACTGTAAGGTTTTCTAACTTTATATGTGTTTATTTTCATTGTTTTAGAATTCATATTAGGTTGTTAATCCAACATACTTGTTAGTAAATCTAGATCATGGTAAAATAATTTCCAACATACTTGTTAGTAAATCTAGATCATGGTAAAATAATTTCCAACATTCTTCACTAACTCTGGATCAGTCATCTGAGCGACTTTAATTCTTTCCAACAGATCAGATTGTAGCGTTAAGTTGCGAAGCTGACCTACCACAAACTCAATGCCGGATCTAACCATATCCTCTGCTAGCTGAGGCGAGATCTGAACCATACTAGCTACTTGCCCGGGACCCTTTCTGATCAGGGCATCGGCCACTACATTGGCCTTCCCAGGGTGATAAAGAACCTCGCCGTCATAATCTTTCACTAATTCCAACCAACGCCTTTGTCTCATATTCAAATCCTTCTGAGTAAAGAAATACTTGAGACTTTTATGGTCGGTATAGATTTCACACCTTTCTCCGTAAAGGTAATGCCGCCAAATTTTCAATGCAAAAACCACCGCGGCCAACTCTAGATCATGAGTCGGGTATCGCTGTTCATAATCCTTTAACTGTCGGGAAGCATAAGCGATGACCCGATCGGCTTGGATCAGCGCACACCCCAAACCCTGTCTGGATGCATCGCAATAAACTACGAACTTCTCATTGTCTGAAGGCAAAGCTAGCACTGGAGCGGTAATCAATCTCTGCTTCAGCTCCTGAAAACTAGCTTTGTACTTGTCTGACCAGATAAATCGCTGATTCTTCTTTGTAAGTTCGGTTAGGGGCATTGAAATTTTTGAGAACCCTTCCACGAACCTACGGTAGTACCCAGCTAAACCCAAGAAGCTTCTGATTTCTGTCACAGTCTTCGGTCTCGGCCAATCCCTGACGGATTCGATCTTCCCGGGATCCACCTTGATCCCATCTTTGCTCACAATGTGCCCTAAGAAAGATACCTGAGATAGCCAAAATTCGCATTTCCTGAACTTGGCATAAAGCTTGTGTTCCCGAAGCCGTTGTAGTACCATCTGAAGATGTAATTCATGCTCCTCTTCTGATTGAGAGTACACGAGGATGTCGTCGATAAACACAATCACACAGATATCGAGGAAATCCTTGAATACTCTATTCATCAAATCCATGAATGTTGCAGGAGCATTGGTTAGTCCGAACGACATAACCAGGAATTCATAATGTCCATACCTAGTGCGGAAAGCCATTTTCGGAATGTCCTCCTCTCGGATTCTCAACTGATTATAACCCGAACGGAGATCAATCTTAGAAAAGACCGTCTTTCCCTGAAGCTGATCGAACAAATCATCGATCCTAGGTAATGGATATTTATTCTTCACCGTCAGCTTGTTCAATTCTCTGTAGTCGATGCACATCCTCATAGATCCATCTTTCTTCTTGATGAATAAAACCGGGGCTCCCCAGGGTGACACACTAGGCCGAATAAACCCTATGTCAAGCAACCCTTGGAGCTAAATCTTTAACTCCTTAAGTTCAGCTGGAGCCATTCTATATGGAGCTTTGGAAACCGGTTCCACCCCTGGTGCCAAATCTATCACGAAGTCAATCTCCCGCTGAGGTGGTAACCCTGGAAGTTCTTCGGGAAATCCAAAAATTCCCGAACCACCTTGATGTCCTCTGGCCGAATGGTATCTGGCCGAGTGGTGTCCACCACCACGGCCAGAAACCCTAAGCATCCGCCATGTAACAATTCTCTAGCTGACATGGCCGAGATCACCGGGATCCGAGATCCCTGAACTGAACCAACAAACACAAATGGTTCTTCACTTTCCGGTTGGAAGATCACCATCTTCCTTTTGCAATCAATACTCGCCGAATATTTAGACAGGAAATCCATTCCTAAAATAATATCGAATTCCACTAAACTCATCCCTATCAAGTTAGCACTTAACTATCTACCATCTATCCTGATCGGCATAGACCTAATCCACCTGTTGGAGATAACCAATTCTCTGCCACGTAATAGGGTTCCAAACCCTGATTCATAACTATCGTACGGTCTATCCAATTTACTAAAGACTCTGGCTGCCACATAAGAATGTGTAGCCCCAGAATCAAACATCACTGAGTAAAGCGAGTTATTAACAGAAAGCTGACCTGTTACAACTGATGGGCTGGCATCTGCATCAGCCTGAGTGATGGCGAACACCCTGGCTGGAGTGGGTATCGCCGGAGCTCTCGGTGCCTCTGAGCGGAGCTGGGGACAGTCCCTCTTGAAGTGTCCGGGCATGCCACAGTGAAAGCATCCCTGACCTTTGCACTCACCCCGATGGTGCCTTTTGCAGCTAGGGCACTCGGGATAGGAGAATCGGGTCTCAGTACCACTGGAACGACTACCTCTATTCTGGTTCCCCCGGAACCTCTTGTTCTGACTCGAGCCACCGGATGCAGTGGATGCTCTCTTCCTCTGATCCATGGCCGAACCACTACTCCCCCTGCTAAAGCCTGATGCAAGAGGGGTAGGAGCCCCGCCACTCGCCGAAGTACTAGCTGACTCCGACATACACCCAACTGCGCCCTCAGCTCGCAGTGCCTTCTCCACCATCTCAGCATAGGTGGTCTTGTCGTCGGTGGTGATCATCAAATCATGTTTGATCTTCGCATTTAACCTGTCCAGGTATTTCTCTTTCTTGCTGAAGTCGGTTGGCACAATTCCCAAGGCTAACCTCGCGAACCGATCGAACTGAGTAGTATACTCGGTCACGCTCATGTTCTCTCGCTCGGTCAGGTGAGCGAACTCTTTCCTCTTGGCGCTTCTGACCGCCTCATTATAGTATTTGGCGTTGAAGAGTTCCTAGAACCTTTCCCAGGTCATGGAGGTGACGTCATGAATCTGAGACACCATGTCCCACCAGACCAGAGCGTCCTCCTGGAACTGGAAAGTGGCACACACCACTCTGTCATTACCGGTGACACCCATGAAGTTCAGGATTTTGGTGATCACCGTCAGCCACTGCTCGGCCTTCATCACGTCTGGACCTCCCAAGAAAACTGAAGGTGCTTGCTTCTGGAACCGTTCATACAAAGGTTCCAATCTATTGGCCTCCACCACTAATTCGGCCTGAGCAGCAGGGGCAGGTGCCACTGGAACTACTGGCACCGGAACTGCAGGAGCACCCTGCTGTCTCAACCTCTGAATCTCGAGGTCTTGCTCTTCTATTCTGGCTTGCATTTCTGCAAACCTAACCTCCCAGTTCTGGGCTCCCTGATCAGCTGGGGGAGCCTGGGCTGTTGGGTTTTATGCCCTAAATAAAACTCATTTCAATATAATCAGATTTACTTATTAATATAGATCAGAAATAACATTTAATGTTGCATGGTTCACATGTTATTTCATGATTATATGTACATAATGTATAAATTCATCTGAAACCCTTTTCACATACTTGATCCTTTTTATTGTGCCGTCAACACATTGGAAAGTAAACGTGACTATGTGAATAAAGTTTCCTAGATTTATCAGACACAAGGTTTTACTGATATGATAATCTACAACAAGAGTTTACTTGTATTTGGAGAAATACTATGTTCTTTCTAGAACATTGGTTAAAGTAAAGCTCAGGTTGGATGCATGGAGTATGCATCGGAAGGGACCGATATTGAACTTTGACTTAGATTTAATTAAACTTACCGTAGAATCTATTCAAGTCAATATCGCCAAGTTGATCCTAGATCAAATGATCTTAATCCTGTTATGATTAGGCTCAATCTTGAAAGGCTATTCGTGTTCTTTGATTTGTTAGTTAAGCCTACTTTTAGGTCAGGGTGATACGTACATTTTGGGAACACGGTAGTGCAATTGAGTGGGAGCGCTAGCATAAACATGGAATCTATAGCTTCTATCTGGCGAATAGTAAGCAAAGGATGATCTCCTTCGAGCTTGACCAAACGAAAATAAATGGTGGAGATCTCATTTCACATAAGCTGAAATATCATTTATACGGGGTCAAGTGTTTTAAGGATAAAATACATAGTAGGGCGTTACGGTAATTTAATCCCTTTACTGTGTAGATCATTCATATAGAGGATAATTGATCAAATTAGGATTATAACAATGGATAACTAATGATGTGTCTATATGGTGGAACATATAGAGCATTCTATATACTGAGAGTGCAATTCTAAGTTCTATGCGTGGATTCAACGAAGAATTAATAAGTTAGTGAATTTTAGTGCTAAATTCTTGATCTACTTATTGGAAGCTCGGTTATATAGACCCATGGTCCCCCCACTAGTTGAGATAATATTGCTTGTAAGACTCATGTAATTGGTTTTGATTAATCAATTATAATTCTCAAATTAGACTATGTCTATTTGTGAATTTTTCACTAAGTAAGGGCGAAATTGTAAAGAAAGAGATTATAGGGGCATATTTGTTAATTATGATACTTAGTATGGTTCAATTAATAAATATGATAAATGACAATATTATTTAATAATTATTTATAGTTATTAAATAGTTAGAATTGGCATTTAAATGGTTGAATTAGGAAATTGGCATTTTTGAGAAAATCAGATACAAAAGGTGTTAAAATTGCAAAATTGCAAAAAGCAAGGCCCAATCCACTAAGTGCATGGCCGGCCACCTTTGTAGGTATTTTAAGTTGATTTTTTCATTATTTTAATGCCATATAATTCAAATCTAACCCTAGTGGAATGCTATAAATAGATAGTGAAGGCTTCAGGAAAATAAGACTTTTCTTCAGACTTTCTGAATCAGAAAAAACTGAGCCTTCTCTCTCCCTATCTTTAGCTGACCACTCTCTCTCTTCTTCTTCAATATTTCGAAATCCTTAGTGATTAGAGTAGTGCCCACACACATCAAGTGATACCTCAATAATAGTGAGGAAGATCGTGAAGAAAGATCATCAGCAAAGGAGTTTCAGCATCAAAGATTCAGAGAAAGAGATCCAGGTTCAGATATTGGTAATGCTCTGCTACAGAAAGGAATCAAGGGCTAGATATCTGAACGGAAGGAGTCATATTATTCCGCTGTACCCAATGTAAGGTTTCTTAAACTTTATATGTGTTTAATTTAACGTTTTAGAAAGTTCTTATTTAGGATGTTAATAAACATACTTGTGAGTAGATCTAAGATCCTGGTAAAATAATTTCCAACATGGGCAGCCTGTGGCGGGTTCTCATCACCCCGACCACGAGCCCTGCCCCGGGGACCTCTACCTCGGCCCCTAACTGGCGGGGGAAACTGAGCTCCCTGTCCTTGATTTGACCCCACTGAATTGCCCTGGCTCCTGGTAGTCCGCCTGGCATCCATCTAGTCAGAACCGCATGCGAAACCAAGAATTGGCATATCAGGTCGTATTCAAGGAGAGCTTACTAATGCCGCTTAATTTGGAAATTAAAAACAAAACATGCGCCTATTCTACTATCAGGCTACTAACATGCTTCCTATCAGGCTTTTCTTATTCATAAATAAATAAATAAACTACTAAAGCAATAAAGGCTTACTGAACCGTGGAACGAGCCAACTGCTGATGATGATTGTACATGTCGTGACGATCTTCGGAAGACAACCTGGCGGCTCTGATACCAAATTGTAACACCCTAACTAGCATAGGCGTATTACGTGATTTTTAAACATGCTGTGCAGCTCGTTGCTAATCAACGAGGTTTATGGAAAACGTGATTAATTAAAAATTTTGCTTTTTAATTAAACTTGTAAAATATTTATACAAAAGACTCGGGATCCCGATTACAAAATCATTTACAAAAGTTTACTGTTCATACAAAATAATTGTCGCCTAGCGACTAGTTACAAAAATAGCATTGCTATCCCGAGGATCGTACGCTCCAGGCCTAACCGCCCCGACATGTACAATCTTCACCGGCTCGCTCACGGTCCATCAGCTCTAGCCTTGCCTTTACCTACACATAAACGTAGCACTGTGAGTCGACAGACTCAGTAAGAAAAGCATAATAATACTCATACATAAATCCCGGTCATGATCAGACGCCCATACCCCTGATCATAACACTAACTGTCGTGTCAAACACGATATTGAGTCCCCCTAACTGCCGTGTCCAACACGGCATGCGAGTTACGAACGTTCATAGGGACGAAGACTATTGACAAGTAACGACGATCGGTCGAAGCCGGTCATACTCATTTCTTGGTCATACTCCGGCTGTCGTACCGACGTGTTACGATATCGGCTGATCGGTCGAACCGGTCATACTCCGGCTGCTGGTCATACTCCTGCCTGTACCGACGTGATACGTCAAATAGTACGGAACCACCAACCTAAGTGTCAGCCTGATCGGTCGAACCGGTCATACTCCGGCTGCTGGTCATACTCCAGCCTGTACCGACGTGACACAGTGGGATGGTTCGAAGCCAACATACATAAATAATGTAATCTAATAGGCTTCCTACATGCACGCTAAACATGTAATCTACATATGCATACTGTTATACTAATCTTACCTGGATTCTGAATTCAGGTGTGCCGGTTAACCTGACTAGAACTATCTGCGCGGCAGATTACAGGCTCCTAAACCATAAAAATCACAACACTATAAGTGATACGCTAAATCACTCCCCGAGGACTTAAACTAGGAACTAAAGGTTTCCCTATCTATAAAAAGCATGGCAATACCCAAAAAACATAAAATCGAGGAAAACTGAGATTCCTGAATTTTCCGCAACCGGTAGACCGGTTGCCCAACCGGAATTCCGGTTCTGGGAAATTTCAGAACCCCATCCGGAATTTCGGATGTACAACCGGAATTTCGGTTCCTCGCAGGCAGAACTTCAAAAATTCACACAATGCTCAAATCAACTCCAAACCAAACCAAAACTTCCAGACCTGTTCTTTATAACCCCTAGAACATTTCTAAAGCATCAAACTCACCCAGATTGCACATAATCAAAAATCACCATTAAAGCTTCAAGCTTTGAGTTCTAAACTCAAACTTGATCAAACACTACCAACATGCAATCAAACCAGTCCAAACCTACTTAAACATGCATAAAATAGCCTCTGAAAACAACTACAAACTTCAACAACATCACAGCAACAGATTTTAACCATTTCTCTATGAAAACCATAGTTTTGAGCTAAAAACTACCAAGCTTGAAATCAAAGCAAATAACGTGCATTCACTAGCCCTAAACAACTTAAAATAACAAGATTAATCCACTAAAAATAACAACAATTCACAGCAGTAAGAACATATTAAAAATCAAGCATGCATCATCATCTTTTCAAACATTTTCTAAAAATTACAAAAGGAAGAGGGTTAGAAACTTTACCAAGGCTTGAAGAACACTTAGAATGAAGGAAAAATAGCTTAAAAATCAGAAATCCCAGCCCAAGAAACACCCTACCAGCCGAGAGAGAAAGAGAGGAAAAGAGAGAGCCTTTTTGAAATTTTTTTCTATTTTTCTAAGTTTGAATGAAAATGAAATAAAGGGAATACTTAAGCAATAATCTATTTCAGCCAACACTTAATAATAATAAACACATATTACTCAATTACTAAGCCCACTAAAGGACAAATTATCATTGGGGTAAAAAGACCATTTTGCCCCTCCACACTAAAATAACATAAATAACACTAAAGGGGTATTCTTGAGAAATTCTAAATTCCCGGCCATTCCCGACATTCCCAACGTCTAATAAACCGTCCCAAACTACTAACATACTAAGTTGTGATTTTACTGAGCCAAACACCGTTCCAAAATACCGGGCACTGGAAATGCAAATTTATGAAAACTACTGAATGACATAAAATGCATCTCAGAATTCAATAATAACAGTATAAATAATTATTTAAATAGCTATAAATAATTTCATAATTAAACGTGATTAACTGCTAATTTCCAAATTAAACTAAGCGGTCTTTACAGATATCCTCCTGATATCTTTTCAGAAGTTGCTTAGTGGGAGTATGCCCCCCGGTATAGTCGTATATCAGCCTTCTTTAGTAAGGCCTTTGACTTTGGTAGCCTTGATCATAAATCTATGAATATAATCTTTCAGAAGTTCCCCTTGTCGCTGTTTAACTTCGACAAGGTCTTCCAGCTGTGACGTTACAAGTCTCAAGGACGAGAATTGTGTGTAGAATTCTCGTGAGAACTCAGCCCAGGAGTTGAATCTCCCCGGGGTGAGTTTAAAGTACCACTGTTTGGCCATCGTCGAAAGTGTGGCTGGGAATATGCAACAGAGCACATCACCAGTAAACTTCTAAAGGTCGAGCTGCATCTCGAAGTATTTAATATGAGCAAGCAGGTCCTCCCGTCCGTCATACATCTTCCATACCAGTATTTTGAACTTTGGCAAAGGTAAGGCATTTATATACCGAGAAGTGATCCCCTCGACCGATCAAGTTCGAGGTCTTCCCTGGATCATGTCCCTTAGTTTTTCCAATTATACTCGCATAGAAAGATCTATTGTTGTGGGAACTTGACCGACTGGCCCTCCTTGGGGAGGCTGCAGATTCTAAAGAGAAAGGGGCTAGCTGGCCATACCCTGAGAGTTTTGGAAATTATTTAACCAGGATCTAGATTTACTACCAAGTATGTTTTATTAACAACCTAATATGAATTCTAAAACAATGAAATAAACACATATAAAGTTTAGTAAACCTTACATTGGGTGCAGCGGAATATAATGACTCCTTCCATTCAGATCTCTAGCCCTTGATTCCTTTTTGCAGCAGAGCATTATTAAGATCTGAATCTAGATCTCTTTCTCTCATTCCTTTGATGTTGATTCTCCTTCTTGTTGTTTGGATTCTCCTACAGTCTTACACACTATGATTGAGATACCGCTTGATGTGTGTGGGCACTACTCATTCACTCAAGGATTTCGAAATTGAAGAGAGGAAAAGAGAGAGAGGGGCGGCTGTGGCTTTTTCTGAAAGAAACAATGTGCAAAGTCATGAGTTTCCTGAAGCCAATACTTTATATTTATAGAATGTCATCTAGGTTTAGGTTAGAATTGTATGGCATTAAAATAATGGAAAAAATAAAATGGTAAACCCTTTGCATAGTGGGCGACCATATAAGGAAATTGGGCCTCACTTTGCAACTTTTTCATTTTGTTATTTTTCAATCCCATTTTCTCAAAAATGCCAATTTTCCAATTTAACCATTTAAATGCCAAATCTAATTATTTAATAACTAAAAATTAATTATTAAATAATATTTTCATTTAATATATTTATTAATTTAGACATATAAAGTATCTTAATTAATAAATAAACCTAGAATCTCTTTTCTTTACAATTTCGCCCTTGCTTAGTGAAAATTCATAAAGTAGACATAGTCTAACTTTAGAATTATAATTGATTAATTAAAATCAATTAACTGAGTCTTACAAGCAGTATGGTCTCAACTAGTATGGGGACCATGGGTCTATATAACTGAGCTTCCAATAAGTCGAACCAAATTTACCAAGTAAATTCCCTAACTTATAAATTCCTTATTGAATCCACACTTAGAACTTAGAATTGCACTCTCAATCATATAGAACACTCTATATGTTCCACGATATAGATACGTCATTAGTTATCCATTGTTATAATCCTAATTTGATCAATGACCCTCTAATAGATGATCTACATTGAATAGGAACTAAATTACCGTTACACCTTCAATGTATTTTATCCTTAAAACACTTAGCTCCGTATAAATGATATTTCAGCGTAGTGAAATGAGATCTCCACCATTTATCTCTGTTTAGCCAAGCTCGAAGGATATCATCGTTTCACTTCTAAATTCCTATAGAAGTTATAGACTCCATATTTATGTTAGCGCTCCCACTCAATTATACTATCATGTTCCCAAAATGTACGTATCACCTTGACCCAAAAGTAGGCTGAACTAACAACTCAAATAACATGTATAATACTCTTGAGATTGAACCTAACCATATCAGGATTAAGATCATTTGATCTAGGATCAACGGGTGATATTGAATTGAATAGATATTACGGTAATTTTAATATATCTAATCAAAGTTCAATATCAGTCCCTTCCGATGTATACTCCATACATACGATACTGGTAAACTTTGCCAATATCCTGGAAAGGACATAATACTTTTCCAAGGTGTAAGAATACCTATCGCTGATTATACCATGTAAGTCTAAATCCAGTGTACTGACAAATTTGGGAATAAACTTTCGAACATATAATTAAGATTATATTCCACTGTGCTGACAACAGTATAATCATTAACAAATTCATATGTCCTGGACTTAGATAGAATTCATACATTATGTATATATAATCATGAAATAAATCATGTGAACCATGGAACATAAAATGTTATTTCTGATCTTTATTAATAAGTAAATCTGATTATATTGAAATGGGTTTTATTTAGGGCACAAACCCAACAAACTCCCACTTGCACTAATATAAAACAAAATGTGCATTTCAAATAATCTCAACACCTTGATATACAAATCAAGTGTAGTAGTAGTATACTCCTCGTAATAGGATCTGACAGGTTGAATTAACCACAACCTTTTCTCCACCATTACTCTTCCTTAATCACAAAATCCTTGATATTGTGAAATTCCTCTCTATATGTCTACTCTCTTGGGATACTGGATTCTATACTTTTGGCAACTACTTTTTGGTTAATTAGGAAGTAACAGTAGTAGTTAAGGGATGTTGGAACGGTGCCACAAATGTATAGAACTTTCCTTAGACTGAATAAGTACATTTCCTGCAACTTTAACATTCAGTCTCTCTCTGGTAGATCAAGAGACTTCAGATAGGTTTTTACACTTCTCCAAAATCACTACTCCACCCCAGAGTAATCACCATCTTATCAGCAGACTTTCTAGCACAAAGGCAAGTCTCGAAATCTGATGTGGTGTAGTCTAAGAGTTTTAAACACACCCTTATCGACTAACATATAGTTCCTCTTCTTAATCTTAAGTTTTACTTGATTGTCTTCCAATGTTCCTCTCCTAGATTAATCTGATACCTACTCATTACTCCCACTCAACAGCAGGTGTCTGGTCTAAGGCATACTAAAGCATATCTGAGACCTTTCACTGTTGATTTAAGAAATTCTTTCATGGCTTTATCTTTTCTGGAATAGTTGAGACTTTTCCTTAGATAAATAAAATCTATGTCTAGAAGTTGTGAAGTTTCTATAGATTGCCATTGGAAATAAAATGCTTCAGCATCTTACTAAAGTAAGTTGCTTGCATTAGAGTAAATAATTACCAGGTATACCATAAGCCATAGGTTTAGATAAACTCAAACCTATAATACTAGGAATAGGAAGTTTTGTTAAGTCCATTGAATAGACTTATTAACGAAAATTTCCTTTTATGTCCTTGTAATAGAAAACTTTAGGTTACTCCATGTGAATGGATCAAACCATAGTTCTATTGGCTTTTCTTCTTAGTTTCTTATCTTGACAATCCATTACTTGTTTAAACTCACAATGGATTTTAATCACTAGTGTCTTCCAAGTCAAAATAAGGTGAGTTCCTAGAAACCCTCCCACTATGACAAGGTACCGTGAATTATGTCTAAGAGAACTAAATGGTATTGACCTCTTCCGTTGTGTCAAGACAACTGAGGCAGTGGGATCATCATGTAAAGATGATAGAACACTTTTGGAATCAAGAAAAAACTATCTCCTTTATTTGCTACTTTATTTTCAAACTTAATCATTTTCTTAGAAAATTAGTATTTGTTTAAACAAACACTTTCTTATCTAATGACTATGGGATGGTCCACCCCTAATCACTTAGAACAGCTAACAAACATGCAAACCATGGTTAACAGTTCAAGCTTTTCTTAAGATTTCGATTAGGTTATCCATGAATCTAGTAATGATTTACATTAAGTATACAACCATTGCATCATTGTGAAAATGTATTACCATAGAAGGACATAGGCAATGACTAGTAACTAATCATCAATATGCAAATCGAATTTCTGGGGAGGTAAGTTTGGATATAATTCAAAATCAATTTAATGATCTTTGAATTGCATATTTACTAACTATTGATCCACCCCTATCAGTTCGCAAGATCTTTAACCACTTACCTTAATGGTTTTTCACCATTGCTTGAAATTCATGAAATTTTTCAAACATTTAAAATTTCTTTTGCTTAAGGTAAAATCTAGAGTTATCGTTTTAAGAATACAACGAAAACTCATATCCACCCCTGAATGTACATCCATCTACGAATGAGATGATTATACTTTCAGTGGATATAGACATATTAACTCTTTGCAGAGAATGATCTTGTCAAAACCACTATGAACAAGATACAAATGCCATAAATTTATAAAATATGGTTGTAGTCTTTTGATGACTTAGGTTTAATTACATCAAAAAGTTCTTAGAATAGTGCAAGTGGATTCTGGTCACAGAATACTAAACTCATATTCCATACTAACATACAGTTTGGATCCATTGATAGAAAATGGTTATTAAACACCTGTGAAGGTGTAACTGTATAATGAGTAATTATTTCTTTGACCACCACTACTATTTAACTCTAAGTCTAAATTGCCCATACAAGTATGTTACGAAAATTATAAACACTACGCAAGTATACGCAATCAAGTAGTAAACTCACACAGGTGAAGTCGAACCACAAGGAATTGGATTAACTACTACTAAACTATACCTATAATTCTATTTGGCAAATCGTAAAGAATGTTGATTTAAAAGAATTAAAGAAATTCAGAAAACTTATAACACGGTTAGAGTTTAAGCAAGATGAGATGATAGGGAGGAGAATCCTGTTGTTGTTTACCCGAATCGTTAATGCCTAAGTGTTATCCTATTCTTGAAGTGAATGACAGATTATAAAGTAACCTAGCTCTTTTCAGATCTTCTAGGTTCTAAATCACAAATTATCTAATTAATTCCTTAATTAAACTAATATGAAATCAGCATTAGGTAATAATCTACTTGTCACATAAGTCTTGTAAATACTCTCGTTTCACATAGAACATCGATTATCCAAATTTTAGCATTCTCAATTCTCACTTTTCAGATTTTGAATTGAGATCATAAAGCATGCACAAGGTGATCAATCTTAAACATGAAATTAAGAACAAATTAAAATAATTTCACACACAAGAATGGAGGAATGGCAATTAAACATTAACTAGGCAAAACATTAAACAACAATCATCATCCTCCCTAAATGGGAAATTTAGTTCAGAAATAAATCCATAACCATTCCTATGACAATATTCAACATAAATAAATTAAAGAGGAATAGAGAAAGAAACTGATGATGGATGAATTCTGGATCTTCACTTTGAATCACTCTGCTCTTCCTGCCGCTCTCTGCTGTGTTTTAGGGTTCCAAATCGCTTCCCTTGACTTCCAATCGTAGTTTTCTATTTATATCTAATTTTTAGGGTTCGTCGGACAAAAATACCCCTGACCGTACGGACTCTCGCCGCGGCCAAAAGTGGTCTCGCCGCGGCCAAAAGTGCATCGAAAAACCACGTTTCTGACCAGACTTTCTAGCCGCGGCCATGGAAATCTCGCCGCGGCGAGATGGAATTTTCTACTTCGATCTGTTTTAGTAAAATGAGCATAACTTTCTCATCCAAACTCTAAATGAGCTGATTCAAGATGTGTTGGAAAGATAAAAAAGAGATCTAAAACTTTAATGATTTGACTTTTTCCAAAATATGATTAGAACATAGTTGAATTTAGGCTTGAAGTTTCAGCTTTATTCTCTTTCAAAATTTTCTCTATTTTATAGAACACTGTTTTTCAAAATTTGTCCAATTTCTACATTCCAAGTGTAGAAACCTGAAACAAAAGAAAACAAGCGCAATTCTATTCCAAAAATAATAATGAAGAAGAAAAACAACTATAAAATATGACCCAAAACTTAGGCTAAAAATAGCATAACAAATTCCCCCAAACTGAATCTTTACTCGCTCCCGAGTAAAGCTAAAACTCAACTAAACTAAAAAAAAAACAATGTAATAGATAACTAAACCTTCCAGTGATTGAACTACCACTACCACCTGCACAACTTCAAGCAATCAATAACCAGAATTTCAACTCGATAACTCTAAGAACTAACTTGGATGTACAATTTAGAAGTATTTGACGTTCATATCACAACCATTCTACGCTTCCCGACATTCCACTAACACATGATCAATAAGTTTGGATGACATACCTCTCTCCACAAATGTTGACAAATTTTTCTTTGGAATCAATAGGTCTTTTTCAGTTATCACAACGTGGCTTAGGTACATGGGTAGGTGACAAGTCATTTAAGCTACGTTATACCATAAGCACAATTAACCAAGCAAGTACCCGCACTTATTTTTTCTTTTTCACATACCCCAAAGAAGATAGTAAGAGATTGCATATTTTTTCTTTATGTGCCTACCCCATTGTTCACACTTGATTCTCAAGAAGAAATTATCACATTTACTCTTCTTTTTTTTTTCTCTTTTTTTTTTCTCTTCTTTTTCAATAAAGGCACAACACATAACTACTATTTTATTTTATTATTTCTTTTTTTCAATCTCTTACTGCAAAATTTATTCCCCCACTTACAACAATTTATCCCCCCCGAACTTGCTTAAAGGCTTATGGCATAATAAGGTATGTTGAGGGTGAAAGTAGTTAAAGATAACGAATTCAGCTTAGTTAAGTGGTGAAAATTTTTAAAATAGGCTAAGGCTCAACTTTGGGTAAACTAAGGATAAAACTTTTCAGGTAGGCTTAAAAGACTCAATCGATCCAAAGAAAATTTGCCTAAATCACTTTCCAAACAAAAATCAACAAGAATTTCGCTTCAAGAGAGTATGTCAAACAAATTCTATTCCATGTCAAGCCGACATTCCACAATCCAAATAGAACAAAAGTGATACGCGTCAAAAATAAATGTTTGACATCAAAATGAACAACCTTATAATGCACATCCAATTTAATTCAAAGAGTTATGACTCAAGCACACGGTTAAGATTTCAATCCATTACACAAGTGAATAACAGTAAGTCAATCAATATTCCAACTCAGTTATCAACACATGACACTAACAAAAACAAAAACTAAACTAAAAAAAAATGAAAACATAAACTGAAAAACTGAAAAAAAAAAAATTAAATCTCTCCCCCCCTCCAAACTAAAGATGCACATTGTCCCCAATGTGTTAAAATAAAATTGTGGTTGAGAGAGACTTACCTGAGTGCCACATCAACAAGCTATTGACGCCCGTAATAAGCGTCATGCAAGACAACTTGAAAATTGTTGTTGTACTTGCCTTCAAGCTTGGCAAGTGATGAGTTTGAACTAAAATCAGCACCAACAACATAAGACTTTGGATGATGTGCTTGGGGAGAAGATTTTTGTAGCTTGTAGAGGATATAATATGGTGTAGATGAAATATATGGATTCATTGGTGGTTTATCAGTCAATATCATTGATGAAGTCGAATAAATGATGCCATGTTCTTCTTCATCCTCCAATGTCACAGTTTCTACACTTTCATCTAACAACACTTCTTCTTGTTTCTCACTCTCCACTTGGCTATCCATACCCTTGCTTGTGATTTCATATTCAATGAGTTCCTCTTCACAAGGATCTTGATCTTCAATTGTAGGCTCATTATCTTCCTTGTATTCAAATAATGACCCTTCTTCATTGTACCAACAACTCTCATAACTTTCATCATTGGAGTTATTACATTCTGAATCATGAGTCATTGAATTATCACATAAGGATCTCACCATGTCAGTTAAGCGGTTAATCTCTCCTGGAAGTGATTGTAGAAGTGATAGTAGTTGCTCCTCTTTTTCAGTTTGTTGGGATGAATTTGGGCAATAAGGTGGGTATTGGTGACTCCAACCCTGAAGTGATGGATCCCAATGCCAGTCATAATCAAAATCTGCCATATCATTCAACAGATTTATTGCTTCATAGCCTCTCATTAATAGAGGCGCTCCAGTTGCCTCTACTCCATAATCAACCCATCTTCTTGTTTCATCATTAAGTCCGTTATAAAATAGCCACGTAAAACACCCACTTGAGAAAGTGGGATAACATCTCTCTCCAAGCTCTTTAAATCTCCTCCAAGCAGAATAGAATGGTTCATCGTGTTGTTGGGCAAAATCCTCAAGATATAGCATCTAGATTTATCTTGCAGGTCAAACTCATAAGTAAAACATTAGTAAAATTAAAAAAAAAAAAAAAGAAGCCTAAATTAGTACTAAAAAGATAAAATTTGAAACAACAAAATTAATACTAAAACTAAAAAAAGAAAAAACCAAATTAGAACAAAATTTAATTTTTAATAATATTACAAAATTTAATCTAAAAGAAACAGATTAGAAATAAGCAAAAAGAACCAAAGTAGAAGTTAGTATAATTTTATGTAATATCAATCTTTATACAATTCCCCAGCAACGGCGCCAAAAACTTGTTACGAAAATTATAAACACTACGCAAGTATACGCAATCAAGTAGTAAACTCACACAGGTGAGGTCGAACCACAGGGAATTGGATTAACTACTACTAAACTATACCTATAATTTTTGGCAAATCGTAAAGAATGTTGATTTAAAAGAATTAAAGAAATTCAGAAAACTTATAACACAGTTAGAGTTTAAGCAAGATGAGATGATAGGGAGGAGAATCCTGTTGTTGTTTACCCGAATCGTTAATGCCTAATTGTTATCTTATTCTTGAAGTGAATGACAGATTATAAAGTAACCTAGCTCTTTTCAGATCTTCTAGGTTCTAAATCACAAATTATCTAATTAATTCCTTAATTAAACTAATATGAAATCAGCATTAGGTAATAATCTACTTGTCACATAAGTCTTGTAAATACTCTCGTTTCACATAGAACATCGATTATCCAAATTTTAGCATTCTCAATTCTCACTTTTCAGATTTCGAATTGAGATCATAAAGCATGCACTAGGTGATCAATCTTAAACATGAAATTAAGAACAAATTAAAATAATTTCACACACAAGAATGGAGGAATGGAAATTAAACATTAACTAGGCAAAACATTAAACAACAATCATCATCCTCCCTAAATGAAAAATTTAGTTCAGAAATAAATCCATAACCATTCCTATGACAATATTCAACATAAATAAATTAAAAAGGAATAGAGAAAAAAATCTGATGGTGGATGAATTCTGGATCTTCACTTTGAATCACTCTGCTCTTCTTGCCGCTCTCTGCTGTGTTTTAGGGTTCCAAATCGCTTCCCTTGACTTCCAATCGCAGTTTTCTATTTATATCTAATTTTTAGGGTTCGTCGGACAAAAATACCCCTGACCGTACGGACGCTCGCCGCGGCCAAAAGTGCATCAAAAAATCACGTTTCTGCCCAGACTTTCTAGCCGCGGCCATGGAAATCTCGCCGCGGTGAGATGGAATTTTCTGCTTCGATCTGTTTAGTAAAATGAGCATAACTTTTTCATCCAAACTCCAAATGAGCTGATTCAAGATGCGCTGAAAAGATAAAAAAAGAGATCTAAAACTTTAATGTTTTGACTTTTTCCAAAATATGATCAGAACATAGTCGAATTTAGGCTTGAAGTTTCAGCTTTATTCTCTTTCAAAATTTTCTCTATTTTATAGATCACTGTTTTTCAAAATTTGTCCAATTTCTACGTTCCAAGTGTAGAAACCTGAAACTAAAGAAAACAAGCGCAATTCTATTCCAAAAATAATAATAAAGAAGAAAAACAACTATAAAATGTGACCCAAAACTTAGGCTAAAAATAGCCTAACAAAGTAGGAGATTTTTAAGATTAATGATTTATATCATTTTGGGATAGAATTTCAGGAATATAATCATATGCGTCATTTAATATCTTAATAGAAAATATAGAATGACATGAAATGATTTATAGACCATTCATCCAATGATATGTTATTGAGCTAATTCGAAATGAATAAGCTAAGAGGAATTTGGATAATTTCGTATTTAAATAAGAATCCAACGATGCTCTGATTAGCGAGAGTCAAAGTAATCTTATTTATACAATCTTCTTGTTTCATATTGTAAATACTAGTCTAATGTGTCATCAATTGATGAACAACTAGATGTTGCATTTACAATATTTATCTTTCAAGATCTAACACTATTATGTTTGTCTAATGGTAAAAATCCATTAGGGGTTTATCTCATTAGAACAACAAACCAAGTTAGACCAACAATGAAGATTTGAAATTAAACTACAATTTAATAACAGAAAATAACATGGTTCAATATAAATTCATACACAATTCAGAAATTATTTAAACATATAGCAAGTAGGAATGACAAGTGAAAATACTAAAACATACAATCCTAAATAATTTCCAAGGTCTTCAACAAACTGATATCAGTGTCCCGTTTAGGCGAGAGTCAGTGATACCATCCATTGAATAGAGTTGTCAGCTCATCTAAAATGATAAACATTCTAGCAACCTTTTATTCGATCAAGATTGGAATCTAGTGTTGTCCCATTTAGGCGAGAGTCAAGGCTATTCTATCTTATGAGCTTCCACCATTGTTTCATACTCTTGCAAGTCTTATACAGTCGCCACCATTAGGGTGATCAATACTATATAAAAAACTTACAAAAATACTTATCTCTCGAGATTAAACGGTGCTAACTTGCTAATGAACGTTCCTCCATTAGGGATGATTACTCACTAAAACAATAGCTATGTAAAGCCAACAATGGAGATCGAATATCCTAATAATAAAGCTCATTATTTAAAGTGTATTTTCTTCTAATATTTATTTTAATCAATTTATTTTAAATATATATTTATTTAATTAAAATTTCCAATTTAGAAAGAAAAATTCTAACTATAAATTTTAATTTAATATTTATAAATTATACTTAGATGGATATGAAAATAACGTGAATTATTTCCATCTTAGTAATAATTTCCAATAAATATTTAGAAAATTATTCAATTTAAGTTGTTTCAAAATTAATTTAAATTAATTTACAACTCAAATTTAACTTTCTATAAATATATATTGCATTTCGAAAAAATTGAAGTATTTAAGAATACAATTTTCGAACTTGCTTGTTAAAATAAAATAAAAATAAATCCTAGAAAAATTATTCTAATTTTATGTTGGCCCAAAATTAATTAATAAAATTAATTTACAACAAAAAATATAATTTTCATATTTAATTAAATATTAAAGAAAAATTTCAAATATTTAAGTATCATGATCCAGAATCAACTTAAATATTAATTTTCTATTTAATTAAATACACTAGAAAAATACTTCAAGCAAAACAGACAATAACTATCTAGACTTTCATTGACTAATTAATTCAATTTTTAATTATAATATATTTTAGTTCATTTATTTTAGTTAATCATTAAATGAAAAAATCATTGATTTAAGTTGGTCCAAAATTAAAATAAATAATTTTCAATTTTAATCTATTTTTCAAATAAAATTTGAAATTTCTGCATTAAAGAAATGCAATTTCGAAATTGTGGGAAAAAAATTAATAAAATAAAATAAAATGTATTTTGAAAATTATTCAGATTTAAGTTATTCTGAAATAAGATTCCAAACTTAAGATAATTTTCAACTTTAATTAAATAACATGAAAATTTATAATATTTAAGTATCATGATGAAAATCAACTTAGATATTGAAATTTTTAATTTAATTAAATGTATTAAATTCAAGAAATAAATAATTAAGTATAGAGGAAACTTAATTATTAATTCTAGTTTAATACTAGGAAAATATACTAAACTTAGATTGTACCAAAATTAATTATTAAACAATTAATTTCACAATCAATGATATTTTCCTATTTAATATTAGAAATAATAACTAGTACTAGAAATAACTATCTAGAATATATCATTGACTAAGTGTTTTTCTAAAATTAACTTTAAAATATTACAATGAAAAATAAATTTCATATATTTTAAAAGTTAATTATGTTGCTAATTCAATTTTAATTAGGTTAGACTAATATAATTAACCTAATACAATAATTTAAATAAGGCAAATGGGCCTTCACAATTGGGGTAGTTCATGTGAGGGGGAGCTGAGTTCAGTATGTCGTACCCGCTTCTATTGGCCCCCAACTCTCACACAAGGCCCAAAAGAGAGGAATTTAACCTTTAAATAAACAATTGTTATTCATTAAATAAGCCCAAATCTAATTGGGCCTAAATAAAATTACTTATGTCAAATTTTATTTTAGCAACCTAGTCCATTTACTTAGTAAAACTTAAATAGGCTTCCTATATGCATCTAAGCCCAATAGCAAACATATAGGCGCACACAGGTCAAATAATTTGGATGGGCCCTATCATGTTACTAGGTTTACACAGATGAAAGAAGTACAAAATTTACCTGTTACAAATTATTTATAAGATCTATTGACAATTAGACTATGATTAAAATCAGATCATTGGATCTGTCAACAAGTTAATCATAGCAATTTAGATCAAATGAATAATAGGTTTATTAAAAAAAAATTGAATAAACAATATAAAATTAAATAAACATTGTCCATGTAACAAATGTGAAATAAGATATTAATATAATTAAATTATTATTCTTAAACTAACCAACTAAAATTTGAAGAATTTAGGGTTGTTAAAAACAAACCTCAAAAATCTCAAAAATTAGAAACTAATTTTAAAATATCTAGTTTTATTTGAATCAAATTAAATTAAATATCAAATAAGATCAATGATTTGAAAGAAAGAATATTCAATATCACTTTCAAATCTTATAATTTAATAAAATAAACCAATTTTAAAATAGATTTGGTTAGATAATTATTATTTTAGTAATAAAATAATAAATAAATAATAATTACCATAATTATATGTCAAAATATCTCCAATTAAGCAATATTCAAATTTCTACAAAAATATCTAAGTTATTTAAATATTTAAGATATGATTTATAAATTTCCAATAAATAAAAAATGATATATATATATAGAAAAATATTATTTTTAAACTTATAATTTATAAATAATTAAATATTTAACAAAATAACAAATTTTGAATTTGAAAATATTATAGTAAGTATATCTATAAAAATATCTATGTTAATTTCAAATTTATTAATTATTTAATTTGTCATATAAGATAATTTTAATATAATATTTTAAATAAAAAAGACAAATTTATCTTTTAATTTAAAATATGTTAAATATCAAAATATCTAATCTTATAATTAAATAATATATAAATATTAAAAAAGTTAACAAATTTTTAAATCTGACCATAATTGGAAATATGTAAAATTAGACAAATCTAAAATTGGAAAATCGAATTTTGGGAAACAATCCCATAAAAAATTAGATTTTTGGGGAAAAACCCACAAAATTCGCAATTTCGGGTTGGCTGTCAGGACAGGCTGCACGTGCAGCCCAGGAAGGTTGCACGCAGCCTCGGGCGCGCGCGGAGCAAGGAGATTGCAGCCCTATCTGCCGAGAAATCTCGGCGGGCTACAGGGTTCCTAGGCGAGACGCATGGACGTGCTGCAGGGTGAACGACCGAGGTTCACGCGCGTGGATGGGGGGCTTGTCCGAGGGTCTGGTGCGCATGAGCACCACCCTCGACACCATTGAACCCCGATTTTTCCAAAATTCATAACTCTTTCAATTTTTATCGGAATTAAGTTCCGTAAAAACGAAAATTGCTTAATTTTTCACAAGGAATCCAAATAAAATATTTTCAAAAATAGAAAAAAATATTTTTCATGGAAAAATTTCGTACAACACATACATTCATCACATAAGCACATAAACCAACATGAAACCATCCAAATCAACACAAAACATCGTTTTAATTCATATTTCATGAAAGTAAATCATTACCATGGCTCTGATACCAGTTGTTGGAAATTATTTTACCAGGATCTAGATTTACTACCAAGTATGTTTCATTAACAACCTAATATGAATTCTAAAACAATAAAATAAACACATATAAAGTTTAGTAAACCTTACATTGGGTGCAACGGAATATAATGACTCCTTCCATTCAGATTTCTAGCCCTTGATTCCTTTCTATAGGAGAGCATTATCAAGATCTAAATCTGGATCTCTTTCTCTCCTTCCTTTGATGCTGATTCTCCTTCTTGTTGTTTGGATTCTCCTACAGTCTTACACACTATGATTGAGATACCACTTGATGTGTGTGGGGACTACTCATTCACTCAAGGATTTCGAAATTGAAGAGAGGAAAAGAGAGAGAGGGGCGGCTATGGCTTTTTCTGAAAGAAACAATGTGCAAAGTCATGAGTTTCCTAAAGCCAATACTTTATATTTATAGAATGCCATCTAGGTTTAGGTTCGAATTATATGGCATTAAAATAATGAAAAAAATAAAATGGTAAACCCTTTGCATAGTGGGCGACCATATAAGGAAATTGGGCCTCATTTTGCAACTTTCTCATTTCGTTATTTTTCAATCCCATTTTCTTAAAAATGCCAATTTTCCAATTTAACCATTTAAATGCCAATTCTAATTATTTAATAACTAAAAATTAATTATTAAATAATATTGTCATTTAATATATTTATTAATTTAGACATATAAAGTATCTTAATTAATAAATAAACCTAGAATCTCTTTTCTTTACAATTTCGCCCTTGCTTAGTGAAAATTCATAAAGTAGACATCGTCTAACTTTAGAATTATAATTGATTAATTAAAATCAATTAACTGAGTCTTACAAGCAGTATGGTCTCAACTAGTATGGGGACCATGAGTCTATATAACCGAGCTTCCAATAAGTCGAACCGAATTAACCAAGTAAATTCCCTAACTTATTAATTCCTTATTGAATCCACACTTAGAACTTGGAATTGCACTCTCAATCAACGGGGTCAATGAAAGTACCAAATGATTGACCTTGAAAAGTGATCAACCGACAACGGGGTCATGTAGATCTAATGCTTGCCACGTGTGTGACAAAGAAGAATAAAAAGTAATAGACAATAGGATTTGATATATAGGTTCGGCCCCCTTGTGGTAGTAGGTAATGACATACTCCTCTTTTAGTTGTATTATACCGAAAGAATTTCTATCCAGAACGCTATAAGTAGGATTTGCTATAATACCCTTAGGATTACAATCAATGCCTCGCAAAACTATGAGAGAATAACAATGTAGTTGTAAGTTGTAATATATAGTGTTGACTATATAGATTGAAAGAGTAATAATATATATAAAAATACGAGAGTATTTGGAAAAATATGTTTTTTTTCTTCCCTATTGTCACTTACAAAAGTTTCTCTTGTCTTTTTGACACAACCCGCATTATGCCGAACACTACAGTTCAAACATGCTAATTTGCAAAGAATTATTTATAAGAAAAAACAATACTATTTTACAAATGGACATTCAAAAAATTGTCTATTTTCGTTGTGGAGTATGTTCGTTACTTGATTTAAAAAGACTCAACAAAGGTTAGCATCCTGTATAATGACTCACACCGTACAAGCAAGGGCTCCACAAATAAAATACAATAACATATAAATGAAGAATGTGAACCTGAAATGAAAAGATGATTACAAACAAGTAATAAATAATAAAGTACAAAAATATGACAATTTCAACATGATTATCTATATTAGTGAAAGCACCAAGAAGATCGTACTTGTGTGATTTACAACTGATTTAGTTCTTATTTTGACAGTTTCAACTCAACTTTCAAATGGCAAAGTCGGTATCAGTTGAAATTGTGTGTTGTAGTCTTAAATAACATTATAGAGTCTTCACAAAAATTCATTTAAAACTACTCATTTTTAAAAAAAAATTATTTTGGACCTGTATTTTGCAAAAGTTACTACTTAGACTCTATGTTTTGTTAAATGACAAAATAAACCTTGTATTTTTCCAAAATAGTACAAGTAGGACCTTAATTTTTTGTCAAAATAAAATTTAACAATAATCCGATCTAAATGTATGTATGACAAAACTGTTTATATTTTCAGTATCCGTTCGTGTTAGGAATTATCTTCAAGTTGGTTATATTAAAAAAAAAGTTGTCGAAAATTAAGTTCAGGGTCTTATTTTTACAATTTTGAAAAATAAAGGGTCTATTTTGTCATTTAACAAAATAGAGGGTCTAATCTATAACTTTTACAAAATACAAGGTCTAAAATGATATTTACCCAATAGAGGTAAAAACTGTTGTAGTGGCTTAAAAGGACTCATGTCAAGGTCCATTGCCGGTCTACAAGCCCCCACAAGTTCTTTGCTAAGCCTATAATATTGCGTATCTGATTTATTGTCTGCTATGAAAGGGACTGTGGAAGCACTTGATAATGCAAATCGCAAATAATTCAATACAGGTGTCATCTTATAGAGAAAGAACTAACATTAAGTGGAACACAGAAAAACAAATGGCTTTATATTTTAGCATCTATAGCTATACCAGTACAATACTCAAATACTAAACAAAGTTAGCATAAACTGCATAAAGGGTCACTCAGTTAAGCATAGAAAACGTACTTAGTGGCAGACCTATTGATGACTGCTTGGACTTGAGACATAATTATCAAGAGGTGAACCCCAATGTCCACCACTACTCTAACATGGTTCTTTAGCTGCTTCTCGCTTCATCCTCCTCAGCATTGATCCCAACTGACCAGTATTCCCTAATGGCATCATGCCTGGAAAACGTTTTTCACATGGAAACTAATATATAGAAAGAAAAAGAAAAAATGCAGAAAGTTCATTCGGCATCCAATTATAAGTATCAGATACTCTCAAGTTGAGCTAAAAGTTAACAGCAGTTTCAGCTTAGCTGAAAGCAATTTGCTGCAGCAGTAAAAGTTTATATATAGTGTGTCACAACCAGTTAGGAAGAACTCGCCCCAAAAGACTAACATATGAGAAGAGGGTATCCGAGAAGTTATAATCCATCAACAAATTCAATAATTACGCGATGATCCACCAGAAGGTGCTGACTCTATAGCCATTTGTTATAACTACTTAAACAGAACTTACACCCAAAAGACTAGTCTGTGAGAGCAGGGTACCAGGGTGGTTGTAAACCTTACAACAACCAAACAATTCCGTACTTGGTCGATATGGAACCCTAACACAAGGCTCTTCTTCAACTAAATAGATGGCACTTATATGGGCTGTGCTTAAGGGCATTGTCCCATAACATACGGTGCTAAGAGGTACCATATTTCCTAGGTGCCAAGGAATTTCATGATTGTTTCCCTAAAGGCTAATTAAGATTTTTGTTCTCTGAACTGTGACACGTATCAAATCATGCTCCCTGAACTTTTAAAGTCGTTGTAAATACCCCCTGAACTATTGTGATTGTTGGATTTAAACACTTTTGTCTAATTTCATTCAATTTTACTATTTCAGTGATTGTTTATGTACTAAACCATGCTCCCTAGACTTTGACATCTACCAAATCATCCCCCTCAAACTTTGACATGTACTAAATCATGCTCCCTGAACTTTCATTCATATTAGACTTTTTTTACTAAAATTGGAAAAAAGTCCTTAAATCCAACAATCTCAATAGTTCAAAGAACATTTTTAACGACCTTAAAAGTTTAGGAGGCAAAAATCCTAATTAGCCTTCCCTAAATGGACTGAAAGATTCTCAAAGCATATGAGTATAAATTTCTATTCTACAGAATGAACAAATGTAGCTTCATAAACTCATATGTTACATATATAACCCATTGCCCTGGAAAAACATGTCTTCATGAATACAATTACAGCCAAGAATAGAAGACCTGCTTTCATAGGGAGCAACAAAAAGTTCATAAAAATCACTTCATTGGTGCAAGAATGGTATAGATCAAAAGAAATGTAACTAATACAATTGCTCCCGCAAGAGTAAACCCTGGACTAGTCCATAACATGAGGTTCGACCTCTCTGCTCTTTTGATGGGATCAACTTCCTCAGACAATGGGTAATTTGAACGTCTAGGATTCCAGCTCACATACTTGTTTGGCGAGAACTGTGAGAAAAGGGATTTCTTCTTCCTCCCTTGCTTTCTAAAGCTTGACCAGGCCTTGTCCCAATCCATAGAGAATTTGTCATCTGATATAGTCAAGGGTAAGCAAAATTAAGATCATTCAAAAACTTATTTCACCTTATATACTTCTCTCTGAAAGTGAAAAAGTTTTCATACAGATGATAAATGTTGCTGAATTAACTTTGCATAAACTACTGATAGAACCCTCTAATTCTATCAAGAGAATTTGGGGAGTTTTAGCACTCTCCCAAAGAGCATCAACTCTCAAAACAAAATCACACAAAACAAAATCCCCCATTCTTTTCATCTTCCATACAAGTAACGAACATTCCTAACCAAATAATTACAACAAACTATATGAGTTCATTCAGTAAACATAACAACAAATACCTAGTAGTACCCTATTACAAACAATAATCACCCCATTAATTGCCTTTTGGTATGTGCCTATAAACTACATGAACAGTAAGTCAGTATACAATAGAATAAATTCATAAATCCATGTGCATGTAATGTGAGGCAGATTCATGAACCAGAAATGGAGAAATTCATAAATCTTGCCGACATAAGTCCATTGTTGACACAGAAAGTGTAGATGACTTTTCCAAATGGGAAACATTCTAAAAAGTGGGAAGTCCCTTGGAAAGTGAATAAGGGGCAGGGCGACTTGAGGAGTGTTCTTTTATAATATTACCTCACATACAAGGAAGCCATACTGATAAGTGATAACAGACCAGTCACCAGACTACCATGCAAGAGATTTTCTTGGGGAAATTGTTGGTTCAAGAACATCCTATAACGCATAGAACTTTTTTTAACAATAACCCCATCAAGCAAGCAACTGATGACTAATGACTAACTGAAAAAATCAAATGGGCAACACCTCCCCCATCATTTCTTCAAATAAAGCTAATTCAGTAAACTAATTTACAATAACCCATTAAGCAATGGATGACTTACTAAACAAACCCATTTACAAACACCTTACCTACTCTGTATCATTTCTTCAAACAAAGAACTAATTCAATAAAATTACGTTAAAATTTGTTAAATAGTGGCAAAATAAGAGCACCTCTCCCATCTTTCACTCAAACATGTCCTACTACTTTGTAGGCATAATGACATAGAGCAAAACAAGTATAGATTTTGGCATATTCTTCTATATGCGTTAATAATAACATAACACGAAATCATTATGTTGCTGCATATGCACCATTTATTAACTTGGTCATATGTGTGTGTATAACATACATGGTTCAGAAAGTGATGAAGGAAAAGGTAGTACCATCGTCTTGGTTATCTTGAGAATCGTTGGAGGAGCAGAGAAACTTCTTGGTCCCGTAAGAGGAGGAAGAAGAAGATTTGAGGGTTGAGGAGGTGAAAGCGTGAGAAGAAATTATTCCGATTCGAGCTTGAATCTCCATGAATATGGATGGATTTGATACTCTCAATACTGTTAACGTCTGTGTAAACTTTTTTTTTTTTTTTTTTTTGCAAAACTGTGTAAACTCTTATCTCATAGCTTTAGGATCAAACTAAAATCAACCCCAAACTCATCCACGTGTACATACTCCTCACTCACTTCACTCTTTTTTTATTTTTTCATAATCACCTTCTTTTTTTTTTTTTTGGTTTGAATTATTAAATAAAAAATATAAACTAATACTTTATTTACAAAAATATTTTTATAAAGTGTAGATAATATTTATATTTTTTTATGTGATTTTAATGACATAAATACTTCTTACACTATCACTTACAAATTCAGACAATGGTTGCAGGGTGGTTGTTGCGTGGTTGCACGGTGGTTGCATTAGACGAAGATGTCAATCAGACGATAGTTGCACGGTGGTTGTTAGGTGGTTCGCCTAAAGTTATATCAAACAAATGTTTCAGTCAGACATAGTTGCAAGGTAGTTGTTAAGTGGTTGGCCAAAAGTTGCATCAGACGAAAGTTTTAATCAGACGAAAGTTTCTAGGTGATTGCTTGGTGGTTGGCCGAAGGTTGTATCAGACGAATGTTTCAATCAGACGAAATAACTATTAGCAAAATATTTACACAACTGTAATGCAACTATTATGAAACATTATAAATAAGAACAGTTTCCACGTACGTAACTCTATCTACATGTGTCTTTATAATTTAGTATGAACAAATTCACCATTAGAAATTTAGAAAACAACAAAATACACTAGGATAAATATTTTACTATAGTATTGATGTAATTTTTTTTTTTGGATTATACTTGAGTTATATTGTTTGAGAACTCCAGCTCAACTTTTTGAGATCTGTCTTTCATAGATTTGAAAATTGAAGTCATCACATTAGTTTTATGCAAATTAAACTGGATTTCTAGTTAAATTTTAGTTTCGTAGTAGTTTTTCTACACTTTTTTTTTTCATGAATTCGAAACAGCTCATGTGTTTGATTGATTCTGGTCGTCTTCTCAGGTGAAGTCGCCGAAATTAATGGTGGTTCTCTTTCTGGTTAAATTTTTTTTTCGGTTGCGCTGGGTTGCTACGTGGTTGCGCGATAGTTGCTCAGGAAGCATAGATCCTAAGTTGAATGTATGTGTAAGGGGTATTTGTATATTGTTTTTTTTATTTGGACGGTATATTTATTTATTTAGTCAGCTAGAAGTATTTTTGTAATATTATTAATTTTTTTTTTGGACAAAATTGAAAAAAAATCTATAAAATTTAATATTTACTAATTAATATATATTTTTAATAAATAATTATTTTTTTTTATGTATAATTAATATTAAATAAATATAATAACAAAACATTTTTTTATTTTAATTTTTTAAAATAATATATAAAAATCTTTTATAATTCAATTAATGTTTTCTTACAATTATATTTCTCTATCTAATATTCTCCACAATAAAAAATTATTGGAACAACAATTGTAACAAAGAAAGAAATGATACATGGTAAGAAATCTCCCGCGTACGTGGAGCAGGATAAGCTTAACCAGACAATTAAATCGCCGTAGTCCAAATAATTGAGCGGCCTCAAATTGCTTGGCGGCTAACGTCACCACCTCCATTTCTCTCTCCACCGTACTTCGCCATAGCTCACCTCTCTCTCTCTCTCTCTCTTCACTTTGATTTTCTTTCTACTGTGGGTTAAGCTCAGTGATCTTCGTCTATGGTGGTTGCTATCCGCTAAAGATGAACTCTAACCCTTCCAATAATCCACAATCAACGACGCCCGCTGATGGCTCAGCCAAGAAGGTCAGAAAGCCCTATACTATAACCAAGTCCAGAGAAAGCTGGACAGAGGAAGAACACGACAAATTCCTCGAAGCTCTTCAACTGTCAGTATATATAACTATATAAATATAATATATATTTTTTTCAATATATATGTATTAACTGTTTTACTTTCAGTTCTCAATTATGTTGATTTGAATTGAATTTTGTACAGGTTTGATCGTGACTGGAAAAAAATCGAAGATTTTGTGGGTTCCAAGACAGTCATTCAGGTTTGTAAGCTATGGCAATACAATTTTTTAAGAGAACAAATTACGAGTTTCTTCGTCTCGTTTTTGGGTTTGAGTTGAATTGATCTTCTTCTGCAGATTAGGAGTCACGCCCAGAAATATTTTCAGAAAGTGCAGAAGAACGGGACTCTTGCTCATGTTCCTCCACCACGCCCGAAGCGCAAAGCTGCTCACCCTTACCCTCAAAAAGCATCCAAAAATGGTTTGCTCATGTTAATGTTAAAGTTAGAAGATAATAATATGCCATTTTGTGTAGAATTCAAGCTAAACAAGTATTTTGTTTTATGATTTGGGTTATCTTGTATTTCCAGTTTTGGTTCCCCTTCAAGCTTCCTTAGCTTATCCTTCTTCAATGAATCCTATGGTGCCTGCGTATTCACCATGGGATGAAGTTTCTTTGTTGATAAGTCCCACATCAAGTAAAATAACATCCCAGGAAGAATTTGGTAATCTTCAAGCAACTGAAGGCATGCGTTTTTTATTTTCTTTCTGTGTGTTCTGTATTAGTCGTAGTTTTGTGGTTTTGAATTTTGTTAAAGGGGACTTTCAAATGCTTATTATGGCATACAACGTTACTGATTCAGCTGATATTGCATCAAAGGGGGCTGCAAGGAATAGTAACAACAGTATTTGTGGCATTGCAAGCTCAAGTAGATCAATACTAGGTTCTGAGATACCAAAGCATGGGAAACAAGGTTCTGTGCTCCATGGTAATCATCCAAATTATAATTAAATTAGGCTGAATTATGTTGAAGATGATTAGGTTGTTTGTTTTTTATGATCTTTTATTTTTCCTATCACAGGACCCGATTTTGCTGAAGTTTATAGCTTTATTGGGAGTGTCTTTGATCCAGACACTAATGACCATGTGCAGAAACTCAAGGAGATGGATCCCATTAATTTTGAGACAGTGAGTTTCTTCTTCACCTTTTTCGTTCCTTCATTAGCTCATTCTTTCTTTCTTTCATCTAGAAGCTTAAAAGAACTACTAGTTGCAGGAAGTATATTTTAGTTCCAGTAATTTTCTATTGCCAGTTTGGGATTCAGACATTAATGCTTTATATGTCTTCTCTTGTATCATGCTATCTGAAACTGGAGAATTTTTGTCACTCTAATAAGAAAGTGTACAAGAAATGAGCATTCCTATTAGGTAGTGGCATGTTGCAAGTGATTACTGAAGTTCCCAAAGGTAGCATAAAGTTATATTGGCAACCAATTGTCAGCAGCTACTATGTAAAACATTGATCATGAACGCTAGAATATTATTTATCTCTGGGGCTCAGTAATAGTACTTTTCTTTGTTCTGCCTTATTTTATGAATTGGATCATATTGATACAACTTATAGATCTGATGCATTGGTTCAACTATTAAAAGCAGGTTTGGTTCAATGAAGCCGACTTGTCTATATAGTGAAAGTTGTCACAAGTGAAACCTCGTGTTACTTTTAAGTTATCATGTTAGACTTCAGAACAGAAGAGGTTACTGGATAATGTGATACATTTTGTATTGCCCACATTAGCACATAATTTATTCATTTGACTAAATTTGCTTCAGGTTTTCATTGTAGTTACATGCATCTCATATTTCTAGATTTGTTATTGTTAAAGGTGCCAATCTAATGTAAATTAGTACATTAACTGCATAATTTTTGTTGCATAATAAAATTGAACATTTGAAGTAATGTGCATTATTGTATTGGCGATTCTTGCAGGTTTTAATGTTAATGAGAAACCTCACCTTCAACTTGTGTAACCCAGATTTTGAGCCTATTGTAAGTATTACCATTCCTTCTTACTAGAAATATGTCTATATGACCCGTAAAACTTTTATTTAATACACTTGCGCTATTATTTTCTTGGGATGATGTATGTGCATATCTATATACAAACATTATTAAGTAGTAATTGTTTTAATTGTTATTTGTAGGTACGTTTAGTATTTTTGGTACATGGATTAGCTGGAACTCTATTTTCTTTTTCATATGACGTTTATAATGTAGTTACAGGAGACCTACCTCTAATTTTTAGGAAATTTTGAATGATTTAAGATGTCAAAACAGTGATTAAAACAACTTGCTGCATGGTGCTTGTTTTGCGCTTGAATTCTGATAGGAATTTCCTATCATTTCAGTACAAACAGTAGCAAAAATAGAGATAATAGAGATAATATATTGATAGTAGAAGATAAAAGAATAAGGTTGCTGGGTATTCGAGAGACCCAGCTCTCTCCCAAGAGCTAAAAGCTCATTTAACTAAAATCATTCCCTCCTTTTTCCTTCACTATTGAGTCCTATATATAATAACAATATCCCTATTACAATTACACTTATGCCCTTTTTATTTAATATCGTAATGCCTATCAAATTCTAATTTTGGCAACTTAAATTTTTCGAAATTTCAGATTTTGTAGAGGTCCCTGTTACTATATTGTACATGTACACTATCATGAAAGTTTGTTTACAGATTATCTATGTATTGGAAATATTAAAAGTATCTATAAATAGTGATTAAAAACAATGAATAAGATACCCTGCTATGTAGGTGCTGTTTATTGACTTGATTGTTTATCACCAATTTTATTATTACAAAAGTCATTGAGTCTCTTTGTGAAGGTCTTTTGTGGCTTCTAATTATGTGTTACCAATGTTTTCTTTAGCGGCTCTAGGTAGAAAAAAAAATTGCAGTGTCTGTCTTTAGAGATTACATGTTGACAAGATCATAATCCTATACAAAAGTCTAAACCCGATGCTTATAGCATAACAAAGAAAATTTGTGAAAAGATTTACACTAAATATGTAATAGCAATAAGCTGCTAACAACTGAGAATACTCTCCTCATCATCTTCTCTCAACTGTTTGCATAGCCTGAAATTTTGTGACTTCTCTTATTTTAATTTGTTGATTTGGTTGGTTTATTCAGAGAAAGGTTATGTCATCGTATGACGTCAACGCAAAATCGATGGGAATTGCTAAGCAGAACTATAATCTGCCAGTTTGAACTACCTAGGTGTTTACAACTTGCTGACTAGTATGTCCAACTTCTCATCTTTTTCTCTGGTCTCGTCTTTGCCCTCCTTTTGAACTTTCGATCCTTAATACCAAGTTACCATTGATGCTATAGCTTGTTTTGGTATGATAGGTAGGATCATGGCTCTAAAATGTAAATGGTGCTAGCACAGCAGGCCATATATGAAACCTTTAGTTTAGAGATGAATGCAACCACAACATGGGGAAAGCATTGAAAGTGATGCTAAATGGAAGTGAGCACGCCCATGATTAGTTTTGGTGAGTTTTGTAATCATCTTAGTGTCTGGTGGCCAAAACAAAAAGGGATAATGAAATCTTATTGTTATTCTGTTTAAGGCCTTCTTTAACCAGAGAAGTATGTATATCGTGTAATATTAGTTTTGCCTTGAAAAAGAAAAAAAGCCCTTATTTTTGTCAATTTTCCAGGGCTTGTACCCCCTAAAGCCATGTAATTACAAGCATTTAAATAATAAGCTTTCATCCTTATAAAAGTTTGATGTTTATTCAGCCAAAAAAGTTTGATGTCTGCTACGGAGACTTTAAAGAACTTTATAGGACTGTTGTAGTTCTGGATTTGACATAACTATAATCTATTTACAAAGTAATTATAAAAAAGACAGTGTAGAACATACAATATTTATCAATGATTCAATGTACCTTATTTTTAAATAATTCAAGTATAATTTATTTCTATCATAATAAGTAACAATATAATTAGAATTTATTGTTATTATTATTTTTGTTAAGATATTACTATATACCCAATAAATTAGTCTGTAACATGATAAATTAGAATAATTTTATTTTATTCTGTATTTATTGCTTAATAATATTTTTTGATTTTTTTTTAAATTTTTTTTTGACTACTTGTTACTGTACATATATAATTTTAAACATGCATCAATTATCATATATAATTTTAATATATACTTAATAATATCTTTTACTTGTTAATATTTTATCATTTCCAATTTATACCAATTAGTTTATATAATTTCAAACATATACTTGCTATCTGCGTTTTCGAATTCACAACACGTGTATTTCCAAAGTTCAAACTTAGCCAACACGAGTCCATTTTTGGGCCTACTCAAATTAATAGATTAGCCCATAGCCAAATTGAGTTACGGTTTTGAATCCAGATGCAAGCCTAACTTACAAGTATGATAAAGTCGAATCACCATCAGTATGTATCCAGATACTCTCTTGGGATAATTTAAACGGGCAATTGAAGAGACATCCGGTAGCATTCGGAAACCATCCTACGTGGCATTTTCCAAATACAATGTCCCACTAAGTTAGTGTTGGTTTTTTAGTACTAAATCAAGTACGCAGCGAAAGAGTTTTATATTATCTGATTATCATCGTACTATAGTCCCATGATCTTCATATGTGTACATTAAATCAAAACAATAAGTTTAAAGTATACCTCTTGAAGCCTATCAAGGTATTCTCGAATCTTCTCGTATGTTGTATTCTTTAATCTAGTTGATGAGGAATTTGCAATTCGGACTCACACCAGTGTCTTCCAAATCGATGCACCACACACAAGAAATAGTGTGGACTATTAGTATAAAGTGTATAACCTTGTTCTTGTTGAGTTCTCAACACATGAGCAAGAACAATAGAGAGAAAAACTATTTTCCTTTTCTCTCTGTAGATTTTGAAATTTTCTCTATAAAGTGATCATCTGGTTTTTCAAATCAGCTCCTATTTATAGTTGTTAAGTCTCTTTAATTAAATTATTTTTTAATTGTTTAAACAAATAAAAATATTTATAACTAAATTTGGTTACTAATATTTATGAGAGAATCCCTCAATTACTTGAGAGAATATCTCAACAATCTTGAAATATCTTTAACAACTTTTTAAATTAGATATTTACCAGCTAATTAAATAATTAATTAACCCTAAAAGATAAATCCAATAGGGACAGGAACAAGTTTGGTGCCTACCACTAATTTTAGGACAAGGTTGGTGTCTTTTGTCCTGACAAATCTTGTCTCGATATATTTTGTCTTAACAATTTTTATCTTTTTCCCTATTTAATTAATTTGAAAAAATTATTTATTTATTACAAAAATAAAATTACTATTTTTCCTATTCAAAATAGATTTTCTTCAAATATCTTTATACAACTCTCTATTCCTTCCCTTGAAAGTGTTTCAAGGTGGAACTTCGGGGATCATAGACCTATAATTCTAAGGTCCAATAAACTAGATTATTTATTGAGACTCATCAACCAAATAATCCCTTGTTTATTAATTCCATGATTACTCAACTATAAATATGTTGCACTCTTAGTAATTATAGAACTATATTTACTGAGTTTAACTGGAGTGTCCAATCCATTGATATAATCAATTCTAGTGATCAGTCCTCCATGTGTTGGTTTGTAATTACTTTTGGTCAAAATACCGTTTTATCTTTCTAATTACTTCCTTATCTTTAGTTCTATTAATTCACTAGTGGAAGTCTAATTCAAGATCCCATCTAAATTTGTGCACAACATTCTAGTTCCAGAATTAACATTTAAAGGGAACCAACATTCGACCAGTTAGGAAAGTTAGGATTCCATAATTGTACCTCATGTTCCCAGCCATCCATGTTATTAGATTCCTGAAACAGAAGTTGTGAGAATCATCTTCCCTAAGAACATTTAACGAGTGAATCAAAGAAACTAACAACATGAACAAGAGTTCATGATAACTCAAGATTTAGACTAATCTATTATTGATCATTTTTATGATATGAATTAGGTCTTTATAATAAACGACATGTTAATAAAGATAACTTTATTCATATTGGTCCTTATCATATGTAATCTCTATTATATACAGTATCTTCACTTTAATGTCTCACTACATTCGTAATCCGAACCAAGATTACTTGCACCGAAGAACGGACATCAGTAAACCGTACTAGCAACCATAAACTAAAGATTCCGTAACTTTAATATGTTGATGACTGTTTTATTCATAGCTAAATGGTCTTAGTTCTCTAAACATCTACAAGCCACAACCTCATATATGAATAAAGAATTTTTTGATATTTAATATAAATTATTCAATTAAATATTACTAATTTAACAGTCACACATATATCAAATATTTAACTCTTTATTTAATAAAAAAAAATGTCTTTATAGGCTTTTTAGGGCATAAACCCTAACAATCTCCCACTTTCCCTAAAAGTAAATTGGGCATCTCCTTTAGTCCATATTAGCAATATGATCCCATAAAAGATTTTTCTGGTAGCATCTTTATGAATGGATCTGCCAGGTTATGTTCCGAAATGATCTTTAAGACCATGACATCACCTCTCTCTACTATATTCCTTAGTAGATGGTACTTTCTCTCAAAATTCTTGCCTCTCTTCTGGCTCCTTGGTTCTTTGGAGTTAGCCACCGCTCCACTGTTGTCACAGTAGAGCACTAGTGGTTTTTTACTTCCAGAACTACTTCCAGAGCCGTGTAGAATTTCTTCAATCAAACCGCTTCCTTAGCTACTTCACAAGCTGCTATATATTCAGGTTCCATGGTTGAATCTGCAATACTAGTTTGCTTAATGCTTCTTCAGACTACAACTCCTCCACTAAGAGTGAAAACTGACTCAGATGTCAACTTTTGACTATATTTGTCTGATTGAAAATCAGAATCAATATATCCAGTATATTTTAACTCTCTTCCAAAAAATACAAGCATGATATCTCTCGTTCTTGGAAGATACTTGAGAATGTAATTTACAGCAATCCAGTGTTCCAAACCTGGGTTTGATTGATAACGACTAACAGTCTCTACAACGTAGCATATGTTAGGCCTTGTACACAATATTGTATATATTAAGCTCCCAACTGTTGATGCATAAGGGTACTTTCTCATGTCTTCTTCCTCTTGAGGAGTTTTTGGACATTGATCCTTGCATAGAGTAATTCCATGTCTAGGTGGTAGTTGTCCTTTCTTGGAATTCTCCATTGAGAATCTTTCTCACACCTTATCTATATAAGTTGTTTGAGAAAGTGCTAATGTTCTCCTCTTTCTGTCTCTATAGATTTTTATCCTAAGAACATAGCTTGCTTCTCGCAAATTCTTCATTTGAAATTTATCGGCTAAGCACTTCTTTACATCTGATAACCTTTTTACATTATTCTCAATAAGTAGACTGTCATCAACATAAAGAATAGGAATACCACTACATTATACAAAGATCTAGATTTACTAACATGTTCAATAACATCCTAAATATGAATATCTCTAAAACAATGATATTAAACACGTAAGGGTTTAAGAAAATCTTACATTGGGAATGTCGGGAATGGCCGGGAATTTAGAATTTCCCAACAATACCCCTTTAGTATGATTTTTATGATTTTATGGTGAAGGGGCAAAATGGTCTTTTTGCCCCATTAGTGTTTTGTCTTTTAGTGACTTTTTATTTGAAAATTAAATGTTTAATTTTTAGTATTATTTGGCTGAAATAAGGGTTATGTAATGGGGGTTTAATTCATTTATCCAAAAATTTCAAAGTTTAGAAAAATTAGAAAATTGGAAAACCTCTCTTTTCTCTCTCTCTTTTTCGGCTGAAGGCTTGGGGTTCAAGGGCTAGTTTTCTTTCAATTTTCAAGCTAGTTTCATCCAATTTAAGTGTTCTTCTAATCCTTGGTAAAGTCTCTAACCTTTCTTGTTGTAATTTCTTGAAAAAAATGATGAAAAATGATGATGCATGCATGATTAATTGAGGTTGTTCTTCTTTGTGTTTTGTTGATGTTTTCTGTGGTTCAAAGCATGTTTAATTGATGTTAATTGAGTTGTTTGAAGCATGTTAGTTAGGTTGTTCAAAGCTTTTAGTTTCTATGTTAAAATATGTGATTTTTGAATGAAATGGTTCTATTTGTTGCTGTGAAGTTGCTGGATGTTCTTTATAGTTTTCAGAGGTGATTATATGCTAGTTTAAGTAGATTTAAGCTAGTGGAATGCATGTTTAGGTGGAATTGCTCAAGCTTGAGTTTGGAACTCAAAGCTTGAGCTCCAATGGTGATTTTTGTATATGTGTTTTCTGGGTGGTTTTGAGGCCTTAGATTTGTTCTTTGGGGTGTTTAGAGCAGGTCTGGAAAGTTTGGTACCAATTGGGGTTGAATTGGTCGAGTTATGAAAATTTTAGTTGGCTGCCTACGAGGAACCGGAATTCCGGTTGTACATCCGGAATTCCGGATGAGGGTTCTGAATTTTCCAGAACCGGAATTCCGGTTGGGCAACCGGTTGGGGAAAATTCAGGGACCCTAGTTTTCCTCGTTTTTATGTTTTAGGGGGTATTGCCATGCTTTTTATCGATAGGGAAACTTTTAGTTCTTAGTTTTAGTCCCCGGGAAGTGATTTAGCGTGTCACTTATAGCGTTGTGATTTTTATGGTTTAGGAGCCGATGTCCGCCGCTCGGCTTCGGTTCCGGTCGGGTTGACCAAGACACCCGAAATCGGAATCCGGAGTAAGATCGGTATAACGGTATGCATATGTAGATTACATGTTTAGCGTGCATGTAGGAAGCCCGCTAGATTACATTAGTTATGTATATAGGCTTCGAACCATCCAACCCTGTCACGTCGGTACGAGTGGAGTATGACCGACGGCGGAGTATGGCCAGGTTCGACCGATCAGTCGACATTTGGTTGGTGGTTCAGTGCTATTGACCTATCCCGTCGGTACAGGCTGGAGTATGACCAGCAGCCGGAGTATGACCGGTTCGACCGATCAGGAGGATACTTGTCAATAGTACCGTCCCTGTGAACGTTCAAAACTCAGTACCATGTTGGACATGGCAGTAGCGGGACTCAGTATCGTGTTGGACACGGCAGTTAGTATGATGTATGATATTATTATGCTTTTCTTACTGAGTCTGTCGACTCACAGTTTATGTTCATGTGTAGGTAAAGGCAAGGCTATAGCTGATGGACCGTGAGCGAGCTTATGAGATTGTACATGTCGGGGCGGTTAGGCCTGGAGCGTACGATCCTCGGGACAGCAAGGCTGAATTTTTTGTAACTGGTCATTAGACGACTTTTAATTTTATGTAATAGTTAAACAGTTAAAACTTTTGTAAATGATTTTATAAATCGGGATCCCGAATCTTTTGTAATATGGTTTATAAGTCTAATTAAAAAGCAAAATTTTAATTAATCACGTTTTTCCATAAACCTCGTTGATTAGCAACGAGCTGCACAGTACGTTTAAAAATCACGTAATACGCCTAAGGTAGTTAGGGTGTTACAATTTGGTATCGTAGCCGCTGTGTTGTCTTCCGAAGATCGTCACGACATGTACAATCATCATCAGCAGTTAGCTCGGTTCACGGTTCAGTAAGCCTTTATTGCTTTAGTAGTTTATTTTATTCAGTTATAAAAAAAAAAAAAGAAAAGCCTGTTAGGAAGCATGTTAGTAGCCTGATAGTAGAATAGGCGCATGTTTCGTTTTTAATTTCCAAATTAAGCGGCATTAGTAAGCTCGCCTTGAGTACGACCTGATATGCCAACTCTTGGTTTCGCAGGCGGTTCTAATCAGATGGACGCCAGGCGGACTACCAGGAGTCAGGGCAACTCCGTGGGGTCGAATCAAGGACAGGGAGCTCAGTTTCCCCCACCTGCTCGGGGCCGAGGTAGAGGTCCCCGAGGTAGGGCTCGTGGCCGGGGTGATGAGAACCCGCCACAGGCTGCCCAGGCTCCCCCAGCCGATCAGGGAGCCCCGAATTGGGAGTTGCGGTTTGCGGAAATGCAAGCCCAGATCGAAGAACAAGACCTCGAGATTCGAGAGGTTGAGACGAGCGGGGTGCTCCTGCCGGTTCCGGTGCCCATAGTTCCAAAGTGGCACACCGCCCCGCCGCCTGTGCCGAGATAGTGGTGGCGGCCCATAGATTGGAACCATTGTATGAGCGGTTCCGGAAGCAAGCACCTCCGGTATTCCTGGGACGTCCGGATGTAATGAAAGCCGAGCAATGGCTGACGGTGATTACCAAAATCCTGAATTTCATGGGTGTCACCGGTAACGATAGAGTGGTGTGCGCCACATTTCAGTTCCAGGAGGACGCCCTGGTATGGTGGGACATGGTGTCTCAGATTCATGATGTCACCACCATGACCTGGGAAAGGTTCCAGGAACTCTTTAATGCAAAATACTACAACGAGGCGGTTAGAAGCGCCAAGAGGAAAGAGTTCGTTCACCTGACCCAGCGGGAGAACATGAGCGTCACTGAGTATACTACTCAGTTTGATCGGTTGGCGAGGTTAGCCTCGTGAATTGTGCCGACCGACTTCAGCAAGAAGGAGAAGTATCTGGACGGGTTGAATCCCAAGATCAGGCATGACCTGATGATCACCACAGACGACAGCACCACCTATGCTCAGATGGTGGAGAAGGCACTGCGAGCTGAGGGCGCAGTGGGGTGCATGTCAGAATCAGCCAGTACTCCGGTTAGTGGCGGAGCTCCTACCCCTCCTGCATCAGGTTTTAGCAGGGGGAGTAGTGGTTCAGCCATTGATCAGAGGAAGAGAGCACCCACTACTTTCGGCGGCTCGAGTCAGAACAAGAGGTTCCGGGGGAACCAGAACAGAGGGAGTCGTCCTGGTGGTACTGAGACCCGATTCTCCTACCCCGAGTGCCCTAGCTGCAAGAGGCACCATCGGGGTGAGTGCAAAGGTCAGGGATGCTTTCATTGTGGCATGCCCGGACACTTCAAGAGGGAATGTCCCCAGCTCCGACCAGAGGCACCGCGAGCTCCAGCAATACCCACTCCAGCCAGGGTGTTCGCTATCACGCAGGCTGATGCAGATGCCAGCCCATCAGTAGTCACAGGTCAGCTTTCTATTAACAACTCGCTTTATTCAGTGCTGTTTGATTCTGGGGCTACACATTCTTATGTGGCGGCCAGAGTCTTTAGTAAATTGGGTAGACCCTTTGATAGATATGAATCAGGGTTTGGAACCCTGTTACCTGGCGGAGAATTGGTTATCTCCAATAGGTGGATTAGGTCTATGCCGATCAGGATAGATGGTAGAGAGTTAAGCGCTGATCTGATAGAGATGAGCTTAGTCGAATTTGATATTATTTTAGGAATGGACTTCCTATCTAAATATTCGGCGAGCATTGACTGTAAAAGGAAGATGGTGGTCTTCCAACCGGAAAGTGAAAAACCGTTTGTATTTGTGGGTTCAGTTCAGGGATCTCGGATCCCGGTGATCTCGGCTATGTCAGCGAGAGAATTATTGCACGGCGGGTGCTTAGGGTTTCTGGCCGTGGTGGTGGACACCACTCGGCCAGACACCATTCGGCCAGAGGACATCAGAGTGGTTCGGGAATTTTTGGACGTCTTTCCCGAAGAACTTCCAGGGTTACCACCTCAGCGGGAGATCGATTTCGTGATTGACTTGGCACCAGGGGTGGATCCGGTTTCCAAAGCCCCGTATAGGATGGCTCCAGCTGAACTTAAGGAATTAAAGATTCAGCTCCAAGGGTTGCTTGACATAGGGTTCATTCGGCCCGGTGTGTCACCACAGGGAGCCCCGGTTTTGTTCGTCAAGAAAAAGGATGGATCTATGAGGATGTGCATCGACTACAGGGAGTTGAACAAGCTGACGGTGAAGAATAAATATCCATTACCTAGGATCGATGACTTGTTCGATCAGCTTCAGGGGAAGACGGTCTTTTCTAAGATTGATCTCCGTTCGGGTTATCATCAGTTGAGAATCCGAGAGGAGGACATTCCGAAGACGGCTTTCCGCACTAGGTATGGACATTACGAGTTTCTGGTTATGTCATTCGGACTAACCAATGCTCCCGCAAAGATTCATGGACCTGATGAATAGAGTATTCAAGGATTTCCTCGATATCTGTGTGATTGTGTTTATCGACGACATCCTCGTGTACTCTCAATCAGAAGAGGAGCATGAGTTACATCTTCAGATGGTACTGCAACGACTTCGAGAACATAAGCTCTACGCCAAGTTCAAGAAATGTGAGTTCTGGTTGTCTCAGGTGTCTTTCCTAGGGCACATTGTGAGTAAGGATGGGATCAAGGTGGATCCCGGGAAGATTGAATCCGTCAGGGATTGGCCGAGACCGAAGACAGTGACAAAGATCAGAAGCTTCTTGGGTTTAGCTGGATACTACCGTAGGTTCGTGGAGGGGTTCTCCAAAATCTCAATGCCCCTAACCGAGCTTACAAAGAAGAATCAGCGGTTTATCTGGTCAGATAAATGCGAAGCTAGTTTTCAGGAGCTGAAACAGAGGTTGATTACTGCTCCGGTACTAGCTTTGCCTTCGGACAAGGAGAAGTTTGTAGTCTACTGTGACGCATCCAAACAGGGTTTGGGGTGTGTATTGATGCAAGCCGACCGGGTTATCTCTTATGCCTCTCGTCAGTTAAAGGATTATGAACAGCGATACCCGACTCATGATTTAGAATTGGCCGCAGTGGTTTTTGCACTGAAGATTTGGCGGCATTACCTTTACGAGGAGAAGTGTGAGATCTATACCGACCATAAAAGTCTCAAGTATTTCTTTACTCAGAAAGATTTGAACATGAGACAAAGGCGTTGGTTGGAATTAGTGAAGGATTACGATTGTGAGATCCTCTATCATCCCGGGAAAGCCAATGTAGTGGCCGATGCCCTGAGCAGAAAGGGTCCCGGGCAAGTAGCTAGTATGATTCAGATCTCACCTCAGCTAGCAGAGGATATGATTAGATCCAGCATTGAGTTTGTGGTAGGCCAGCTTCACAACTTGACGCTGCAATCTGATCTGTTGGAAAGAATAAAAGTCGCTCAGATGACAGATCCGGAGTTAGTGAAAGTCCGAGATGAGGTATTGGCTGGTCAAGCCAAGGACTTTTCAGTGTCAGACAGTGGGATGCTTTTGTATAAAGCCAGAGTTTGTGTTCTTCATTTGAAATTTATCGGCTAAGCACTTCTTTACATCTGATAACCTTTTTACATTATTCTCAATAAGTAGACTGTCATCAACATAAAGAATAGGAATACCACTACATTATACAAAGATCTAGATTTACTAACATGTTCAATAACATCCTAAATATGAATATCTCTAAAACAATGATATTAAACACGTAAGGGTTTAAGAAAATCTTACATTGGGAATGTCGGGAATGGCCGGGAATTTAGAATTTCCCAACAATACCCCTTTAGTATGATTTTTATGATTTTATGGTGAAGGGGCAAAATGGTCTTTTTGCCCCATTAGTGTTTTGTCTTTTAGTGACTTTTTATTTGAAAATTAAATGTTTAATTTTTAGTATTATTTGGCTGAAATAAGGGTTATGTAATGGGGGTTTAATTCATTTATCCAAAAATTTCAAAGTTTAGAAAAATTAGAAAATTGGAAAACCTCTCTTTTCTCTCTCTCTTTTTCGGCTGAAGGCTTGGGGTTCAAGGGCTAGTTTTCTTTCAATTTTCAAGCTAGTTTCATCCAATTTAAGTGTTCTTCTAATCCTTGGTAAAGTCTCTAACCTTTCTTGTTGTAATTTCTTGAAAAAAATGATGAAAAATGATGATGCATGCATGATTAATTGAGGTTGTTGCTGCTGTGTTTTGTTGATGTTTTCTGTGGTTCAAAGCATGTTTAATTGATGTTAATTGAGTTGTTTGAAGCATGTTAGTTAGGTTGTTCAAAGCTTTTAGTTTCTATGTTAAAATATGTGATTTTTGAATGAAATGGTTCTATTTGTTGCTGTGAAGTTGCTGGATGTTCTTTATAGTTTTCAGAGGTGATTATATGCTAGTTTAAGTAGATTTAAGCTAGTGGAATGCATGTTTAGGTGGAATTGCTCAAGCTTGAGTTTGGAACTCAAAGCTTGAGCTCCAATGGTGATTTTTGTATATGTGTTTTCTGGGTGGTTTTGAGGCCTTAGATTTGTTCTTTGGGGTGTTTAGAGCAGGTCTGGAAAGTTTGGTACCAATTGGGGTTGAATTGGTCGAGTTATGAAAATTTTAGTTGGCTGCCTGCGAGGAACCGGAATTCCGGTTGTACATCCGGAATTCCGGATGAGGGTTCTGAATTTTCCGTAACCGGAATTCCGGTTGGGCAACCGGTCTACGGTTGGGGAAAATTCGGGGACCACTAGTTTTCCTCGTTTTTATGTTTTAGGGGTATTGCCATGCTTTTTATCGATAGGGAAACTTTTAGTTCTTAGTTTTAGTCCCCGGGAAGTGATTTAGCGTGTCACTTATAGCGTTGTGATTTTTATGGTTTAGGAGCCGATGTCCGCCGCTCGGCTTCGGTTCCGGTCGGGTTGACCGCACACACGAAATCGGAATCCGGGTAAGATTAGTATAACGGTATGCATATGTAGATTACATGTTTAGCGTGCATGTAGGAAGCCCGCTAGATTACATTAGTTATGTATATAGGCTTCGAACCATCCAACCCCGTCACGTCGGTACGAGTGGAGTATGACCAACGGCGGAGTATGACCGGTTCGACCGATCAGTCGACATTTGGTTGGTGGTTCAGTGCTATTGACCTATCCCGTCGGTACAGGCTGGAGTATGACCAGCAGCCGGAGTATGACCGGTTCGACCGATCAGGAGGATACTTGTCAATAGTACCGTCCCTGTGAACGTTCAAAACTCAGTACCATGTTGGACATGGCTGTAGTGGCTCAGTACCATGTTGGACATGGCAGTAGCGGGACTCAGTATCGTGTTGGACACGGCAGTTAGTATTATGTATGATATTATTATGCTTTTCTTACTGAGTCTGTTGACTCACAGTTTATGTTCATGTGTAGGTAAAGGCAAGGCTATAGCTGATGGACCGTGAGCGAGCTTATGAGATTGTACATGTCGGGGCGGTTAGGCCTGGAGCGTACGATCCTCGGGACAGCAAGGCTGAATTTTTTGTAACTGGTCGTTAGACGACTTTTAATTTTATGTAATAGTTAAACAGTTAAAACTTTTGTAAATGATTTTATAAATCGGGATCCCGAGTCTTTTGTAATATGGTTTATAAGTCTAATTAAAAAGCAAAATTTAAATTAATCACGTTTTTCCATAAACCTCGTTGATTAGCAACGAGCTGCACAATACGTTTAAAAATCACGTAATACGCCTAAGGTAGTTAGGGTGTTACACTAACCATATCAGGATTAAGATCCATAGACCTAAGATCAACCATTGATATTGACTTAGAAAGATATAACGGTAAGTTTTTGATATCTTATCCATGATCAATATCGGTCCCTTCCAATGTATACTCCATTCATCTGACACTGGTAAACTTTGCCAATGCCATGGAAAGGACATAACACTTATCCAAGGTGTAAGTATACCTTATCCTTGATTATCATGTCAGTCTAAATCTAGTGAACTGACAAATCATGTGAATTAAACTTTTGAACATACAATCATGATTATATTCCACTGTGTTGACAACACTATAATCATAAACAAATATATATGTTCTGGACTCAATAGAATTTATACATTAAATATAACCATGAAATAAATTATGTGAACCATGCAATATAAAAACGATTTTTGATCTTTTATTAATTAGTAAATTTGATTATATTGAAATGGATTTTATTTAGGGCACAAAATCCAACCAACTTCCACTTGCACTAATATAAAACTAAAAGTGCATTTCAATTAATCTCAACACCCTTATATCCAGATCAAGTGTAGTATGTAGTATTGTTTCCGTAATAGGATCTGACAGGTTGTATACTATACAACCTTTCTCCACTATTACATAACCTTAATCACAAAATCCTGATATTATGAAATTCCTCTCTATATGTCTACTCCTCTAAGGATACTAGATTCTTTACTTTTTGGCAACTATTTCTGTGTTAGTCAGAAAGTAACACTAGTAGTTAATAAATTGTTGGTGCAAAACCAAAAACTATATAGAATTTCCATAGGCTGAATAAGTATCTTTCCTGCAATTTTGACATTTAGTCTCACTGGTAGAATTAGAGACTCTAGATTGGTTTTTACACTTTTCCAAAACCACTGCTCCAGCCCCAGAGTAATCACCATCTCATCAGTGGACTTTCTAGCATCAAGGCAAGTCTAGAAACCTAATTTGGTGCAGTCTAAGAGTATTAAAATACCACCCTTATCGACTAACATATAGTTCCTCTTCTTGATCTTAAGATTTACTTGATTGTCTTCTAATGTTCCTTTGCTGGATTAATCTGATACCAACTCATTTCTTCCACTCATCAGCAGGTGTTTGGTCTAATGCATACTAAAGCATACTTGAGACCTCTCACTGTTGATCGTAAGGAATTTTTTCTTTGGCCCTTATTTTTTTTGGAATAGTTGAGACTTTTCCTTAGATAAATAAAATCTATGTGTAGAAGTTGAAAAGCTTCTATAGATTGCCATTAGAAAAATGCTCCAGCAACTTACTAAAGTAAGTTGCTTGCACCAGGGTAAGTAAATCATCAAGCATACCATAAGCCATACGTTTAGATAATGTCAAGCCTACTATAATACTAGGATCAAGAAGTTTTGTTAAGTCCATTGAATAGACTTATTTTTCAAAATTTTCTTTCTTGTCCTTGTAATAGAAAACTTTTAGTTATTCCATATGAATAGTTTTAACCATAGTTCTCTTGGTTTTACTTCTTAGTTCCTTATTCTGACAATCCATTAAATGTTTAAACTAACTATAGATTTTGTCACCGGTGTCTTCCAAGTCATAACAGGGTGAGTTCCTTGAAACCCTCTCGCTACGACAAGGTACCGTGACATTCTGTCTAAGAACCTAAATAGTCTTGTCCTCATCGGTTGTATCAAGATAACAGAGGCAGTGGGACCATCTTATATATAGAATAAGATGATAGAAAATTTTTGGAATCAAGAAAAAAAAATTATCTCCTCTACTTTACTACTTTATTTTAAGATTTAGTCATATTCTTAGAAAAGTAGTATTTGTTGAAAAAAAACACTTTCTTATCTTGATGACAATAGGATGGTCCACCCCTAATCACTTAGAATAACTATCAAACATGCAAACTAAAGTTAACAGTTTTAGCTTTTCTTAAGTTCACGATAAGGACATCCATGAATCTAGTAATAGTTTACACTAAGTACACAACCATTCCATCATTCTGAAATTTTCCTATCACTATGGTATTTCCCTAGAAGGACTTAGGCAACCACTAATAATTAATCATAGACCTTTTACTTTCATCAATATGCAATTCGAATTTTCGGGGAGGTAAGTTTGGATACAATTCAAAAAATCAACTTAATGATCTTTGAACTGCATATCCACCAAATATTTCTCCACCCCTATCAGTTCGCAAGATCTTTAACCACTTACCTTAATGTTTTTCGACAATGCTAGAAATTCATGAAATTTCTTAAATATTTCAAATTTCTCTGCATAAGGTAAAATCTAGAGTGATCATCTTAAGAATTTAACGATAACTCATATCCACCCCTAAATGTTTATCCATATACAAATACAGATGATCCTACTTTCAAATGGATATTAGCATATTTTCTCTTTGTAGAGAATGATCTTATCAAAACCACTATGAACAAGATGGAAATGCCATAGATATATTAAACTATGGTTGTGGTCTTTTGATGACTTAGGTCTAGTTTTCGCAAAGAGTTCTTAGAATAGTCCAAGTGGATGCTGGTCACAGAATACTAAACTCAAATTCCATACATAAGCATACAGTTTGGATCCATTGACAGAAAAATGGACATTAAAAAACTTGTGAAAGTCATACTGTAATGTGTAATGCATTCTTAGAAACTGAAATTTAAAGTTTTAATTTAGAATCTAAAATTTAAAGTCAAAGACTTAAATTTATACCAAATATACATGAGTAATTATTCTAGCTTGGACCACCACTACTAACATAACTCTAAGTTTAAGTTGCCTATAGTAAACATATACAAGTAGGAGGTTTCTAAGATCGAGGATTTATATCATTTCAGGATAGAATGTCGGGAATATAGTCATCTTCGCCATTCAATTTCATAAGAGAAAATAGAATGACATCATAAGCAAATGATTTATAAACCATTCATTCAATGATATACTATTTAAGAAAATTCGAAATGAAAAAGCTAAGTGGAAACTAATAAAGGATAATTTCGATTTAAATAAGAATCTAACGATATCCCGTTTAGGCAAGAGTCAAAGTTATTCTTATTTTATAAATTTCTACATTATTTCATATTGTAAACACTAGTCTAAGTTGTCATCTTTGAATGCACAACTAGATGTGCATTTACAAATACTTATCTGTCGAGATCTAACACTATTATGTTTGTTTAATGGATCACAATCCTTTGGGATTTGTCCCATTAAAAAATAACAAGCTAAGACAAACCAACAATGAAGTCTCGAAATTTACAACTACAATTAATAACATAAAACAACATGGTTCAATATAAATTCATACACATGCAGAAATTATCATACTTTTAGCAATTAAGAAAGACATGTGAAAATACAAAACAAACACATCTTAAATAATTTATAAGGTTTCCAACAAACTGATACAGTGTCCCATTTAGGTGAGAGTCAAAGGTATCATTCATTGAATAGAGTAGTCAACTCATCTAAAATGGATACCATTCTAGCAACCTTTTATTCGATCAAGACTAGAATCCAGCATTATCCCGTTTAGGCGAGAGTCAAGGCCATTCTATCTTATAAGCTTCCACCATTGTTTCATACCTTGTAAGTCTTAGTCCTAGCAGCCACTTTAGGGTGGTCGTTATTAAAAATAAAACACTTACAAATAATACTTATCTTTTGAGATTCTACAACGTTAAATTGCTAATGAATGCTCATCCATTAGGGATGATTACTCACTAAAAGAAGAACAGCGTAGAACCAACAATGGAGATCGAATATCCTTATAACTAAAGCTCATTATTTTAAGGGTTGTATTTTCATTTGATATTTATTTTAATCTATTTATTTTAATATATATTTAATTAAAATTACTAATTTAGATAACTCTCTATATAAATTTTAATTTAACATTTATAAAATTATACTCTAGGAAGATTTAAAAAATAAAATTTATTTTCCATCCTTAGTATTAATTTTTCAATAAATATTATGAAAATTACTTAATTTAAGTTGGTCAAAAATTAATTAAATTATTAATTTTTCAACTCAAATCTAATTTTCTACAAATATATGTATATAATTGAATTCGAAATCTAATGTATTTAAAATAATACATTTTGAAATTTTTCAAAAATAAAATAAAATAAAACTGGAATAATTATTCTAAATTATGTTGGTCTAAAATTAATAAATTAATTTTCAACATAAGTGTTATCCCAATTTTCGCACTCTGACGTGGCATCACATGAATGGTGACACGTGGAGTCCACTTGGAACATCTGCTCGGGAAGCATAGTCCGAGCAGGATGCCTCGCTGGCATGCCCAGAGCAAAGTATTCAGCAATCCGCACAGAGTGACCAACACTTAGCGAATTCAGCTTTCGCATCGTGAGTCATCAGCACAATCCCTATAACTAAGGGATCAATTTATGTGGATATGGCATACACACGATCCCACTATCAATGTATTCAGCCTCAATCCCACGATCCTTGCATTCAGCATTGATCCCACGATCTTTCTGTTTATACGCATTGTAACGAGAGGGGAAACTCTTCCTCCCCAAGCTTACTAGCCCTATAAATAGTGATGCATATTCACTGGGCAAGAGATCGGTAGAAAAGCAGTTGAGCTAAGACTATACCCTAAATATATTATCTAAGAATTATGTATTTAGAGATACTGTTGTTGTTGGAAATATTTTACTAGGATCTAGATTTACTAACAAGTATGTTTCAAAAACATCCTAATATGAATTCTAAAACAATTAAATAAACACATAAGGGTTTAAGAAAACCTTACATTGGGTGTAGCAGAATATAATGAATCCCTCTGTTCAGATCTCTAGCCCTTGATTCCTTTCTGTAGTAGAGCATCACCAAGATCTGAACCTGGATCTCTTTCTCTCCTTCTTGAGTCTGATTCTCCTTCTTGTTGATTGGATTCTTCACAATCTTCACACTATGATTGAGATACCACTTGATGTGTGTGGGCACTCACTCATTCACTCAAGGTTCGAAATTGAAGAAGAAAAGAGAGGTAGAGAGTGGCGGCTAGGGTATAGGTAGAAGGCTTAGAATTTTTCTTTGAAGGAATGAGATGCATCATCTTTTTCCTGAAGCCATCACTACCTATTTATAGGTAACCACCTAGGTTTAGGTTAGAATTATTTGGCATTAAAATAATAGAAAAATAATGGTAATTGCTTAGTGTGGCCGGCCATAGGATGTGGATTGGGCCCCACTTTGCAATTTTTCCATTTTGTCATTTTTCCATCCCATTTTCTCAAAAATGCCAATTTTCCAAATTAACCACTTAAATGCCAATTCCAATTATTTAATAATTAAAAATAAATTATTAAATAATATTGTCATTTAATATATTTATTAATTAGACATATAAAGTCTCTTAATTAATAAATAAAACCTAGAATCTCTTTTCTTCACAATTTTGCCCTTACTTAGTGAAAATTCATAAACTAGACATAGTCTAACTTTAGAATTATAATTGATCAATTAAAATCAATTAACTGAGTCTTACAAGCAGTATGGTCTCAACTAGTATGGGGACCATGAGCCTATATAACCGAGCTTCCAATAAGCAGATCAAGAATTTACCAAGTAAATTCACTAACTTATTATTTCCTTGTTGCATCCACGCATAGAACTTGGAATTGCACTCTCAGTCATATAGAACGCTCTATATGTTCCATGATATAGATACACTATAAATTATCCATTGTTATAATCCTAATTTGATCAATAATCCTCTAATAGATGATCTACATTGTATAGGGACTAAATTACCATTACACCCTTCAATGTATTTTATCGCTAAAACACTTAGCTCTGTATAAATGATATTTCAGCGAAGTGAAATGAGTACTCAACCATTTATCTCTGTTTAGCCAAGCTCGAAGGAAATCATCATTTCACTTCTAAATACCTATAGAAGTTATAGATTCCATATCTATGTTTAGCGCTCCCACTCAATTATACTATCATGTTCCCAAAATGTACGTATCACCCTGACCCAAAAGTAGGCTTAACTAACAAATCAAAGAACACGAATAATACTCTTGAGATTGAACCTAATCATGTCAGAATTAAGATCATTTGATCTAGGATCAACTAGGTGATATTGAATTGAATAGATATTACGGTAAATTTAACATATCTAATCAAAGTTCAATATCGGTCCCTTCCGATGTATACTCCATACATCCGATACTGGTAAACTTTGCCAATGCCCTGGAAAGGACATAACACTCATCCAAGGTGTAAGAATACCTATCGCTGATTATCATGCCAGTCTAAATCCAGTGAACTGACAAATCAGGGAATTAAACTTTCGAACATATAGTCAAGATTATATTGCACTGCGCTGACAACACTATAATCATTAACAAATACATATGTTCTGGACTTAATAGAATTTATACATTAAATAATCATGAAATAAATCATGTGAACCATGCAACATAAAATGTTATTTCTGATCTTTATTAGTAAATCTGATTATATTGAAATGGGTTTTATTTAGGGCACAAAACCCAACAGTTGTAAGAGCTATAAGAAAATAAATCTTTCTCCTTGATCTTAAGTCAATACAAGTAACGAGGATTAGGCTATTACCGAACTGCTTGGGGCTGAACCTCTATAAAATTCCTATGTCTTTATACTGTTTTATCATATATTTGTTATTATTAATCACTTATCGCTTATAAAATAGACTCGTTGTCGTTGGCTAAAAACGAGATCAACATTTTGGGGGTAGAGGGGTTTGCAGCAGTCAGCTCCTGGGAAAGATCAATGACCTCCCTAATAGGCCTCTTTTCCTTAAACAAGGACCCCTCACCGCCCTTAGACTTCTTGGCCGAAGGAAAGGCACTAGAGCTTCCGCCTATTCTCTTCCTCAGAGCGTCAAGCATCTGCCGAGACATGTCTGTACAGAACGAAAACAACATGGTTAGAAAACAGACATCAGAAACATAAGGCATGATATCAAGAAGCTCAAAAAACAAGACAAAGTAATATGCAAGATGACTGCCCGAACAAGACTCAGAAGTCCATCATCACCTGACATCGATCTTATTTCAGACATAACAACTTTCCCTTTTCCGAACACGGGAGGGGATGGCCGAACAGGTGAAATAGGCTCCCTTATGCAAATCGCATGTTCAACAGGCCTAGGCGGGGCCGGGAGTTTCTTCTTCCTTTTCAGTGGAGTCACATGCTCTTCCTCAGCCTCATCTTCAGGATTCAAGGGCTCCTGATCATACTGCTTGGCCCTTGCACCTCCCTTCAACTTAGCTTCGCGCTTAAGTTGAATGAGTTTATTCTCTTGATGAGCTCGTTCGGTCCGGCCAGCACTAGATTTCCTCATCTTCCCCGTCACGGACTTAGGAGTAAAGTCCTTGGGATAGAGCCCGTACCTCACAAAGTTATCTTCGGAGGTCAACTGGATAATATTCCGGTCTTCCCCCGGAAGCCAGGCAAGTTTTTGATCTCTATCCCTAAGAGCAAGAGTGAGAGGAGGGTGGTGATAGGTCGAAATCTGCTGGAACCGAGTGCGAGTGATGCTCATGCCGTCCACCATGAAGTACTCATCAACAAAATGCCCAATCTTGCTGATGGCCATATCGTCTGGGCCCGTCAACCACTTGAAGCCTGGTTGAGAGAAGTAGAAGTACCCCGACCTGCCTTGCTTGGGGGTGGACTTCAAATCAAAGAACTAGCAACCTCGTGGGGAGAAGGCATACCCCATTTCTGGGAGGGATAGACGACGAAGAGGGCAGATAGATACTTGATGCCCTTAGGAGTGAACTGAGCCAGGCAAAGGCCAAAGAAGTCCGCCACATTTTTGAAGTATTGATGCAAAGGCATCAATGCCCCTTGCTGACCATGGGCACCCGACCAGGCGCAAATCCCCTTTTCAGGGTTTGTGGCACGATTGTTGTAGGCGGGAATGTAGCAGTCCAAGTCGCCCAGGTATCCATCCTGGTCCAGAGACCGAAGGCGTGCCTCAGTAACCTTGGACGGAGGCCTTACCCACCTTGCGCCCAAGGCACCCTGCCTTCTATGAGGAACTGCCGTAGCAAGTTCCTCACTGACGTAGTCCACGCCCTCAACTAGGACGTCTCTGTTAGCATCGACTAGCTCCCCAGCCTCGTTGTACTCCCCGTAGTTTTGGGGTGCAACCTCTGCCTCTTCCTCCTCCTCGGAGGAACTGCCAGGACGTACATTGTTTTTCCCCTCAATCTCTTGGACCTCAGCGTCCCCTTTATGATCCTCCTCCATCTGGACGGCTGGATCCTGTTCGGTGCTGGGCAAAGTGGTGTGCTGAGCCACTTGAGGGTCAGATGCGTTAGCTAGACGCCTGGTTTTCTTTGTACGAGCCATCATTCTATTGCTGGTTATAGGGTTTGAAGAATGTCCTTTACTAGAGGAAGGTGGGCTAGAACAAAGACGAGGATGATCCTCATGTAGAAGTTGAAGCAGGTCCTGGTCGATCTAATGTCCGTTTTCCCAAGACTCACCAGAGTTCATCTACAAAAGACAACGCACAAGATGAGTGTTTGGTTGGAATATTGAACGATAAACAAGAAAATATGCTGACCAGGAGTACTCAACATATTAAAGAACGATTATGTTTGAAGAAAAGTCAGAACTTAAGAAGTCAAAAATTTTCTTGAGTTAGGGCAAAAAAGTGCATGAAGCTTAGAATAAGCAAGATGAAAGACAGACGCTACGCAGTTCAGAAACAAGCATTATGACTGTAAAATCGCACGAAGACATGACAAAAAAGAATTACAGAGGTTTCTGAGCCTAGGGTTTCCTAAACATTTTCTGCAACAAAGAAGAAGGTGCATTTGAAATGAAAACATGCAAAGATAAGCATAAAGGAAACCAGAAACTTACTCGAGAGTCAGATGTCTGGGTTCGAGCAACGTCAATCCAACAAGAATTTTGTATGAAGGCGCTTCGACAACTTTGAAGCCAAGAATCTCTATTTTCGCTCTGAAGCTTACTTAGCAAAGAAGGGTGATGAAAATGAGTTTATATGCCAATGTTGTTTGATATTTATAGGCAAGTCACGAAAAGAAGTAATTATCTCAAAGGAACCTCAGACGCCTCAGTTTCCCTCCTCAAAAGCGAATATGGGAAATAAAAAAATAATCGAGCGCAGCTGTCAACTGTGGAGAGAGAAAATTAGATTTTGAAATATTAATTGTCAGAGCATTTATTAGCCGAAAACCGAAGGGACGCCCAGTCAGCCTCACATCGAGTCTCGAACGGTCACACTTGACACGTGTCCCCATCCAAAGGTAGAAGCAGCTCGGATAAAGTCTACACGCAACTTCGGAAGTCCCCTACAAACTTGGGGGGCAAATGTTATCCCAATTTTTGCACTCTGACGTGGCATCACATGAATGGTGACACGTGGAGTCCACTTGGAACATCTGCTCGGGAAGCATAGTCCGAGCAGGATGCCTCGCTGGCATGCCCAGAGCAAAGTATTCAACAATCCGCGCAGATCGACCAACACTTAGCGAATTCAACTTTCCCATCGTGAATCATCAGCACAATCCCTATAACTCAGGGATCTATTTACGTGGATATGACATACACATGATCCCACTATCAGTGTATTCAGCCTCAATCCCACGATCCTTGCATTCAGCATTGATCCCACGATCTTTCTGTTTATAAGCATTGTAACGAGAGGGGAAACTCTCCTCCCCAAGCTTACTAGCCCTATAAATAGTGATGCATATTCACTGGGCAAGAGATCGGTCGAAAAGCAATTGAGCTAAGGCTATACCCTAAATATATTATCTAAGAATTATGTATTCAGAGATACTGTTGTAAGAGCTATAAGAAAAGGAATCTTTCTCCTTGATCTTAAGTCAATACAAGTAACGAGGATTAGGCTATTACCGAATTGCTCGGGGCTGAACCTCTATAAAATTCCTGTGTCTTTATACTGTTTTATCATATATTTGTTATTATTAATCACTTATCGCTTATAAAATAGACTCGTTGTCGTTGGCTAAAAGCGAGGTCAACAATAAGTATAATTTTCATATTTAATGAAATATCTTAAGAAAAATATCAAATATGGATAAATCAACTTAAATATTAATTTTCTATTTAGTTAAATATATCTAGAAAAATACCAAAAAATCTACCTAGAAATTATCTATCTAGATAATTCATAAACTAATTACTTATTTTCTAATTAAAATATAATGTATTTTAATCTATTTATTTTAATAAATTATTAATGAAAATTACTCGATTTAAGTTGATCTAAAATTAATTAAATTCATTTTCAACTTTAATCTAATTTTTAAAATTGAAAAATTTCGAAATATCTACATTAAAATCAATGCAATTCAAAATTTAAGTGGGAAAAATAAAATATATTCTGAAAATTATTCTAATTTATGTGGATCTGAAATTGAAGAATTTCTAACTTAAATATAATTTTCTATTTAATTAAATTTATTAAAGTAGAAATAATTAAGTATCTAGAATAAAATCAACTTAATTATTAATTCTAATTTAATATCTAAGAAAAATAATCTAATTTAAGTTGTTCCAAAATTAATTGAAAAATTAATTTTCAACTTAAATATATTTTCTAATTTAATTAAATTTCTTGAAATAGAAATAAATAATTAAGTATCTTGAATAAAATCAACTTAATTATTAATTCTAATTTAAGTTCGAATAAAAATATCCTAATTTAAGTTGGTCTAAAATTAATAAATAAATCAATTTTTAACTTAAATATATTTTCTACTTAATTAAATATTAGAAAATATAAATGTTACTAGAAATCACTAGCTAGAATCTTTTCTTTAATTTAAGTGTGCTTTTCTTTAAAATAATCTAACGAAAAATTAATTCCATTTATTTCAAAATTAATTATGTTGCTAATTCAATTTTAATTAGGTTAAAATAGTGTAATTAGCCTAATACAATTATATAAATAAGGCAAATGGGCCTTCACAATTGGGGTTGTTTATGTGAGGGAGGACTAGGTTTAGTATGTCGTACCCACTACTAATGGCCCCCTAACTCTCACACAAGGCCCAAAGGAGAGGAATTTAACCTTAAATTAAATAACTCTTATTCATTGAATAAGCCAAATACTAATTGGGCCTAAATAAAACTATCATATGAGTGATATTTTATTTAGCAACCTAGTCTATTTATTTATCTAGAAATAAATGGGCTTCCTAAATGCATCTAAGCCCGAAAGTAAACATATAGGCTCACTCAAGTCAAATTGATTTGGATGGGTCCTATCATACTTCTAGGTTTACACGGATGACAAAAGTATAAAATTTACCTGTTACAAATTATTTATAAGATTTATTGACAATTGGACTATGATTAAAATCAGATCATTAGATCTGTCAACAAGTTAATCGTAGCAATTTAGATGAAATAAATAATAGGTTTGTTAAAAAAAGTTTTGAATAAATAATTTAAATAAAAAATATCCATGTAACAAATGTGAAATGAGATATTTATACATATATAATTAAATTATTTAACTAACCAACTAACTTTTGATAATTTAGGGCTGATAAAAAAACAACCTAAAATATTTTTTTAAAATTTAAAATTTAAACTAATTATAAAAAAATCTAAGTTTATTTGAATTATTTTATCAAATTAAATTATGATTTAAAAATAACCAAATAGATATTTTCAATATCATTTTCTAATCTTATAATTTAATAAAATTAAAATAACAAAATAAACCAATTTTTAACTAAATATGGTTTATGAATTATTATTTTAGGAATAAAAAAATAAACAAATAATTATCCTAATTATATGTCAAAATATTTCCAATTAAGCCTTTTTTAAATTTTTACAAAAATATCTAGATTATTTAAATATTTAAAATGCTTGTTGACCGAGGTTTTCGACAACTAATATAATAATAATATTTAAGAAAGCTTTAAGGAGTTAATGCAAGAGATTTTTACGTGGTTGGGGCATTAATGAGCCTTAGTCCACGAGCCTGTGTATTTATGAGAGTATTTATTACAGAGAATGTTCTTGGTGGTTTTTCTCTCTAGTTCTTATGAAACCCTGAATTCTCGACCCTTGCCTTAATGAGTTTGGGGGGTATTTATAGTGTTTTTCGGGGGTGATCCCCATAATTGAGGTACATGTCTTTCTGTAATATACAGTAAAGGCACACATTCCCAATGAATACATCATAGGAAACGCATGGTCTAATCCCTAGGCTTTTTAGGTGTTTAATGGATGTAATCCATTATCTTTTCTTGACTGATGTGATTTATCATAAAGTAGCCATCACTAGGCTCATTAATCATAGCGTAGTAGCTGCAGAAGGGCCGTTACGCTGTCAGACTTTAACACTTATGGTAGTTTCAATACGCCTTCTCCCATGCGGCATTAAATGCGAGGTGACTGTTCAGATAGGATTTGATACCTCCCGGAGATGCTTCGTTGTAGCCTTGGTCTCCGGGAGTATATGAAATCTTCATGCCTTTTCCGGGAGGCATGTTAAATGTTGATCCTTTTGATTAAGGAGACTTAGTCGAATTATCTCAGAGTCTTGCTTCTTCAGTCCACGTGTCATAGTCTGGTTGGTCCACGTATTTTGGACAAAATCAGGGGCAACATTTACCCCCCAAGCCTTGTTTGGTAAAAAGTAAACAAGGCTTGCTTAGATGCCTCCGGTTGCCTTATTAACTTCCCGGCACGTGTCATGAGGGCGTGGGGATGCATTTATGACCATCATTACTGCAGTTATTCGCTTTTTGCAGACAACGATTCATTTCCTGTCCATTTAATGATACAGCGCATTAAATGGGTGTCACTCGAGTACTCAAACATTTTCTACCGCCTTGATGAACGCTTGTCCGAACTGTTGGATCTGTAGAATACGAATCGATTGCTATTCTGACCGTACGAAATAGATTTTATGTTTACTTTATGTTTAGATGCATATAGGTAGTTCATTTAATTTTTAATCAAGATGAACTAGGTTGCTAAATAAAATGTCTCACCATGATAGATTTTATTTAGGCCCATTTAGGTTTTTGGGCCTATTCAATTAATAACAGTTTGTTCATTTTAAGGTTAAATTCCTCTCTTTTGGGCCTTGTGTGAGAGTTAGGGGGCCAATATAAATGGGTACGACATACTGAACCCAGCCCTCCCTCACATGAACCACCCCAACTGTGAAGGCCCATTTGCCTGATTTGAGTAACTGTACTAGGTTAATTAAATTAGTTTAACCTAATAAAATTGATTAGCAACATAATTAATTTCAAAATAAATTGAATTATTTTTCATTACTATATTTTGAAATTAATTTAAGAAAAACACACTTAGTTTAATGAAATTATTTCTAGATAAACTATATGTATTTTTCTTGTATTTAATTAAATATGAATTATAACTAACTAGATTCTTTCTGAAGCTTATTTTAATTATTTCATTAAATATTCCTATTTAAGTTGTAAATTAGTTACTTCTAACTAATTTTTTTTATCAACTTAAATTTGAATATCTTTTGAATTTCAAAATTAAGTTGACGAATTCTAGGAATTAGTAATTGAAGATTCTTAAGATATTTTTTTTAAGTTAAAAATTTGTTAAAATTTTGGATCAACTTAAAATAGAATATTTTTCAAATTAGGTGGTTACAACTGTTGGAAATTATTTTACCAGGATCTTAGATCTACTCACAAGTATGTTGTTTAAACACCCTAAATATGAACTTTCTAAAACGATATATTAAACACATATAAAGTTAAGAAAACCTTACATTGATGCAGCAGAATTAATGTCTCCTTCCACTCAGATCTCTAACCCTTGAATCCTTTCTGTAGCAGAGTATAATCAAGATCTGAGCCCGAATGTCCTTCTTCTTCAAGTTTGATCCTTCACAGTCTTCCAATCTATGATTGAGTTACTGCTTGCTGTGTGTGGGCACTTACTCTTTCACTAAGGTCGAAATAGATGAAGGAGAAAAGAGGAATGAGGGTTTCGGCCAAGGTGTAGAAAGTGGGGAAGGCTTAGTTTTTCTGAAGAGAGAAATTTCTGTCAGAAAAGGTTATTGAAAAACTTGTTATTTGACTGAGCCATCACTTTCTATTTATAGGCAACTACTAGGTTTAGGTTAGGAATGATTTGGCATTGAAATAATGAAAATATTAATTTGAAAAACTAACTTAAGTGGCCGGCCATGGTGTATTATTGGGCCTCACTTAATTTTGCAGTTTTATCAAATTTTATCTCTATTTTCTCAAAAACGTCAATTTTCCAATTCTGACCTTTTAAATGCCAAAACTAATTATTTAATAACTAAAATAGATTATTAAATAATATTGTCATTTAATTTAATTATTAATTAGACATATAAAGTCCATTAATAAATAAATAAACCTAGAATCTCTTTTCTTTACAATTTCACCCCTGCTTAGTGAAAATTCATAAAATTAGACATAGTCTAACTTTAGAATTATAATTGATCAATCACGAATCAATTAATGAGTCTTACAAGCAGAATGTTCTCAACTAGAATGGGGACCATGGATCTATATGCTGAGCTTCCAATAAGTGAACCAAATTTACCAAGTAAATTCCTACTTATTAATTCTTCGTTGAATCCACTCTTAAAACTTAGAATTGCACTCTCAGACTTATATAGAGCATATTGTATGTTCCACGATATCAATATACTATCTCATTTAACCATTGTTATAATCTTATTGTGATTTAAAGATCCTCTATATAGATGATCTACATCGAGATGGGATTTCTTTACCGTTCTCACCCCTCAATGTATTTTGCCTGTAACACCCTAACTAACTTAGGCGTATTACGTGATTTTTAAACGTACTGTGCAGCTCGTTGCTAATCAACGAGGTTTATGGAAAAACGTGATTAATTAAAATTTTGCTTTTTCATTAAACTTATAAACCATTTTGCAAAAGTCTCGGGATCCCGATTTATAAAAATATTTACAAACGTTTTAACTGATTAACTTTTACATCAAAATGAAAGTCGTCTAACGACAGTTACAAAAATCTCAGCCCTGCTGTCCCGAGGATCGTACGCTCCAGGCCTAACCGCCCCGACATGTACAATCTCATATGCTCGCTCACGGTCCATCAGCAACAGCCTTGCCTTTACCTACACATGAACGTAAACTGTGAGTCGACAGACTCAGTAAGAAAAGCATAATAATATCATACATAAAACTGACTGCCGTGTCCAACACGATACTGAGTCCCGCTACTGCCATGTCCAACATGGTACTGAGCACTACTGCCATGTCCAACATGATACTGAGTTTTGAGCGTTCATAGGGACGGTACTATTGACAAATATCCTCCTGATCGGTCGAACCGGTCATACTCCGGCTGCTGGTCATACTCCAGCCTGTACCGACGGGATAGGTCAATAGCACTGAACCACCAACCAAATGTCAGCCTGATCGGTCGAACCGGTCATACTCCGCCGTCGGTCATACTCCACTCGTACCGACGTGACAGGGTTGGATGGTTCGAAGCCTAAATACATAACTAATGTAATCTAGCAGGCTTCCTACATGCACGCTAAACATGTAATCTACATATGCATACTGTTATACTAATCTTACCTGGATTCCGATTTCAGTGTGCCGTCAACTCGACCGGAACCGAAGCCGAACGGCGGACATCGGCTCCTAAACCATAAAAATCACAACGCTATAAGTGACACGCTAAATCACTTCCCGGGGACTAAAACTTGAAACTAAAAGTTTCCCTATCGATAAAAAGCATGGCAATACCCCTAAAAACCCAAAAACGAGGAAAACTAGGGTTCTGAAAAATCCCCCAACCGCAGACCAGGTTGCCCAACCGAATTCCGGTTCGGGAAATTTCGAACCCCCATCCGAATTCCGGATGCTCAACCGAATTCCGGTTCCTCGCGAGTGCCCAACTAAAAATCACATAACTTGACCAATTCAATCCCAATTGGTCCCAAACTTTCCAGACCTGTTCTATATGCCCCAAATGACATTTCAAAGGCATCAAACCTACCCAGAAACCACACATGCAAAATTCACCATTGGAGCTCAAGCTTTGAGTTCCAAACTCAAGCTTGAGCAAAACCACCTAAACATGCAAACCATAAGCTTAATTCTACTTAACTAAGCCTAAAAACATCTCTGAAAACAAACAGAAACATCCAGCAATTCACAGAAACAAAACATGGCATTTTCTCTCAAAAATCACCTATTTTAACATATAAACTAAAAGCTTTAAACAATCAATACAACATGCTTTCTTTATCACATAAACAACCCTAAACTAACATGCTTAAACTCAAAATAACAATCATATTTCAGCAGCAACAACAACAACTATTCAAGCATGCATTTCATCCATTTTCACTTAAAATTCAAGAAGAACACAAAGGGAATTTATGAGGGATCACACCTTGACTTGAATTACACAAGAATGAGTTGAAAATCACAAGCTTTAGGCAGAAAATTCCCAGCCCTAGCAGCCCAAGTCTCAGCCGAAAAGAGGGAGAAAGAGAGAGCTTTGAGTGTTTGATTTTTTTTTGGAAATTTCTTTTAAAAATGACTAAGTGTAAAATGCTTGAGAAAAGAGGAATATAACTCATATTTTTCATTTATTTCAGCCAAGGAAACACTTAATTAATTATTTATTTTCCATTTCATAAAGTCACATAAGACAAAACACTAATGGGGCAAAAAGACCATTTTGCCCCTCCACCATAAAATCATGAAAATCATACTAAAGGGGTATTTTTGGGACATTCTAAATTCCCGGCCATTCCCGACATTCCCAAAGTCTAAAACCCGTCCCCAAATACTAACATACTAAGTTGTGATTTCTACTGAGCCAAACGCCGCGTTCCAAAATACCGGACACCGGAAATGCGAAATATAAAAGCTACTGATAACATACCCATGCATATCTGAATTCCATAAATATCAATACTAAATTATTTAAATAGCTATAAATAATTTCATGATTAACGTAAATAACTGCTAATTTCCAAATTAACTAAGCGGGCTTTACAACTATTCCCCCCCTTAAAAGGATTTCGTCCCCGAAATCTAACCTGAATAACTCTTGATATTGAGCTCGCATATCTGACTCAAGCTCCCAGGTGGCTTCTTCCACCTTACTGTTTCTCCAGAGAACCTTGACCAACGCTATGGTCTTATTCCGTAGGACTTTATCCTTTCTATCCAGGATCTGCACTGGCTGTTCCTCATATGACATGTCTGTCTGAAGCTGAAGGCTCTCATAACTGAGTATATGAGAGGGGTCTGAAACGTATTTTCTCAACATTGAGACATGAAATACGTTGTGCACTGCTGATAAAGCTGGAGGCAATGCTAACCGATATGCCACTTGACCTATCTTCTCGAGAATCTCGAAAGGTCCTGTAAACCTAGGGCATAACTTGCCTCTTTTCCCGAAACGTTTAATCCCCTTCATCGGAGATACTCGCAAAAACACATGGTCCCCTACTCGGAACTCAACATCCCTACGTTTCGGATCTGCGTAACTCTTCTGTCTGCTCTGGGAGGCAAGCATTCTAGCTTTAATCTTCTCTATTGCCTCACTGGTCCGCTGAACTGACTCTGGACCTAGGTATTTCTTCTCCCCTGTCTCATCCCAGTGGATAGGGGATCTACATTTCCTACCGTACAACAGTTCATAGGGTGCCATCCCTATCGTACTCTGATAGCTGTTGTTGTAAGAAAACTCTATCAACGGTAGGTATTTATTCCATGAACCCTCAAAGTCCATAACACAGGCTCTCAACATATCCTCCAATATCTGAATTGTCCTTTCGGACTGACCATCTGTCTGAGGATGGAATGCTGTACTGAATTTTAGCTTCGTACCCATTGCCCGTTGCAAACTCTGCCAAAATTTGGAGGTGAATTTCGGATCCCTGTCCGAAACAATAGACTTCGGTACCCCGTGAAGTCTCACTATTTCCCTGACGTACAGTTCTGCCAACTGATCCACTGAAAATGTTGTTCTGACCGGCAGAAAATGAGCAGATTTCGTAAATCGGTCCACCACTACCCAGATGGAATCAAACATACCCGTGGTCCTAGGTAACCCGACCACAAAATCCATAGTAATATCCTCCCATTTCCATTCTGGTAGGGTTAGAGGCTGCAACAACCCTGCTGGTCTCTGATGTTCAGCCTTGATCTGCTGACACGTGAGGCATCTCGATACGAATTCTACCAAATTCTTCTTCATACCGTTCCACCACAAGTACGGTTTCAAATCTTGGTACATCTTGGTGGTGCCGGGATGCAGAGAATATGGAGTAGAATGAGCCTCCTCAAAGATCTCGTTTCTCAATTCCACACTGTTCGGAACACAAACCCTGGCTTTATACAAAAGCATCCCACTATCTGACACTGAAAAGTCTTTGGCTTAACCAGCCAATACCTCATCTCGGATTTTCACTAACTCCGGATCGGTCGTCTGAGCAACCTTTATTCTTTCCAACAAATCAGATTGCAGCGTCAAGTTGTGAAGCTGATCTACCACAAACTCAATGCTGGATCTAACCATATCCTCTGCTAGCTGAGGTGAAATCTGAACCATGTTGGCTACTTGCCCGGGACCCTTTCTGCTCAGGGCATCAGCCACTACATTGGCTTTTCCGGGATGATAGAGGATCTCGCAATCATAATCCTTCACTAACTCCAACCAACGCCTTTGTCTCATGTTCAAATCTTTCTGAGTAAAGAAATACTTGAGACTTTTATGGTCGGTATAGATCTCGCACTTCTCCCCATAAAGATAATGCCGCCAAATCTTCAGCTCAAAAACCACTGCGGCCAATTCTAAATCATGAGTCGGGTATCGCTGTTCATAATCCTTTAACTGACGGGAGGCATAAGCGATAACCCGATCGGCTTGCATCAATACGCACCCCAAACCCTGTTTGGATGCGTCACAGTAGACTACGAACTTCTCCTCGTCCGAAGGCAAAGCTAGTACCGGAGCAGTAATCAATCTCTGTTTCAGCTCCTGAAAACTAGCTTCGCATTTATCTGACCAGATAAATCGCTGATTCTTCTTTGTAAGCTCGGTTAGGGGCATTGAAATTTTGGAGAACCCCTCCACGAACCTACGGTAGTACCCAGCTAATCCCAAGAAGCTTCTGATCTCTGTCACTGTCTTCGGTCTCGGCCAATCCCTGACGGATTCAATCTTCCCGGGATCCACCTTGATCCCATCTTTACTCACTATGTGCCCTAGGAAGGACACCTGAGACAACCAGAACTCACATTTCTTGAACTTGGCGTAGAGTCTATGTTCTCGAAGTCGTTGCAGTACCATCTGAAGATGTAACTCATGCTCCTCTTCTGATTGAGAGTACACGAGGATGTCGTCGATAAACACAATCACACAGGTATCGAGGAAATCCTTGAATACTCTATTCATCAGGTCCATGAATGCTGCAGGAGCATTGGTTAGTCCGAATGACATAACCAGAAACTCGTAGTGTCCATACCTAGTGCGGAAAGCCGTCTTTGGAATGTCCTCCTCTCGGATTCTCAACTGATGATAACCCGAACGGAGATCAATCTTAGAAAAGACCGTCTTCCCCTGAAGCTGATCGAACAAGTCATCGATCCTAGGTAATGGATATTTATTCTTCACCGTCAGCTTGTTCAACTCTCTGTAGTCGATGCACATCCTCATAGATCCATCCTTCTTCTTCACGAACAAAACCGGGCTCCCCAAGGTGACACACTGGGCCGAATGAACCCTATGTCAAGCAACCCCTGGAGCTGAATCTTTAACTCCTTAAGTTCAGCTGGAGCCATCCTATACGGGGCTTTGGAAACCGGATCCACCCCTGGTGCCAAGTCAATCACGAAGTCAATCTCCCGCTGAGGTGGTAACCCTAGAAGTTCTTCGGGAAAAACGTCCAAAAATTCCCGAACCACTCTGATGTCCTCTGGCCGAATGGTGTCTGGCCGAGTGGTGTCCACCACCACGGCCAGAAACCCTAAGCACCCACCGTGCAATAATTCTCTCGCTGACATAGCCGAGATCACCGGGATCCGAGATCCCTGAACCGAACCCACAAACACGAACGATTCTTCACTTTCCGGTTGGAAGACTACCATCTTCCTCTTACAGTCAATGCTCGCCGAATATTTAGATAGGAAATCCATTCCTAAAATAATATCGAATTCGACTAAGCTCATCTCTATCAGATCAGCGCTTAACTCTCTACCATCTATCCTGATCGGCATAGACCTAATCCACCTATTGGAGATAACCAATTCTCCGCCAGGTAACAGGGTTCCAAACCCTGATTCATATCTATCAAAGGGTCTACCCAACTTACTAAAGACTCTGGCCGCCACATAAGAACGTGTAGCCCCAGAATCAAACAGCACTGAATAAATCGAGTTGTTAATAAAAAGCTGACCTGTAACAACTGATGGGCTGGCATCTGCATCCGCCTGCGTGATGGCGAACACCCTGGCTGGAGTGGGTATCGCTGGAGCTCTCGGTGCCTCTGGCCGGAGCTGGGGACATTCCCTCTTGAAGTGCCCGGGCATGCCACAATGAAAGCATCCCTGCCCCTTGCACTCACCCCGATGATGCCTCTTGCAACTAGGGCACTCGGGATAGGAGAATCGGGTCTCATTACCACCAGGACGACTCCCTCTGCTCTGGTTCCCCCGGAACCTCTTGTTCTGACTCGAGCCGCCGGAAGCAGTGGGTGCCCTCTTCCTCTGATCAATGGCCGAACCACTACTCCCCCTGCTAAAGCCTGATGCAGGAGGGGTAGGAGCTCCGCCACTAATCGGAGTACTAGCTGACTCTGACATGCACCCCACTGCGCCCTCAGCTCGCAGTGCCTTCTCCACCATCTGAGCATAGGTGGTGCTGTCGTCCGTGGTAATCATCAGGTCATGCCTGATCTTGGGGTTCAACCCGTCCAGATACTTCTCCTTCCTGCTGAAGTCGGTCGGCACAATTCCCGAGGCTAACCTCGCCAACCGGTCAAACTGAGTAGTATACTCAGTGACGCTCATGTTCTCCCGCTGGGTCAGGTGAACGAACTCTTTCCTCTTGGCGCTTCTGACCGCCTCATTATAGTATTTCGCGTTGAAGAGTTCTTGGAACCTCTCCCAAGTCATGGTGGTGACGTCGTGAATCTGAGACACCATGTCCCACCATACCAGGGCATCCTCCTGGAACTGAAACGTGGCGCACACCACTCTGTCGTTACCGGTGACGCCCATGAAATTCAGGATTCGGGTAATCACCGTCGGCCCATCGCTCGGCTTTCGATACATCCGGACCTCCCGGGAATACGGAGGTGCTTGCTTCGGAACCGCTCATATAAAGGTTCCAATCGTGGGCCGCCACCACTATCTCGGCACAGGCGGCGGGGGCGGTGCCACTGGTACAATAGGCACTGGAACTGCAGGAGCACCCTGCTGTCTCAACCTCTGAATCTCGAGGTCTTGCTCTTCGATCCTGGCTTGCATCTCTGCAAACCGTAACTCCCAGTTCGGGGCTCCCTGATCGGGCGGGGAGCTCGGCAGCTGTGGCGGGTTCTCAACACCCCGACCACGAGCCCTGCCTCGGGGACCTCTACCTCGGCCCCTAGCAGGTGGGGGAAACCGAGCTCCCTCTCCCTGATTCGACCCCACGGAGTTGCCCCGACTCCTGGTAGTCCGCCTGGCGTCCATCTAGTTAGAACCGCCTGCGAAACCAAGAGTTGGCATATCAGGTCGTATTCAAGGCGAGCTTACTAATGCCGCTTAATTTGGAAATTAGAAATGAAACATGCGCCTATTCTACTATCAGGCTACTAACATGCTTCCTAACAGGCTTTTCTTTTTCATAACTGAATAAAATAAACTACTAAAGCAATAAAGGCTTACTGAACCGTGAACCGAGCTAACTGCTGATGATGATTGTACATGTCGTGACGATCTTCTAAGACAACCAGCGGCTCGATACCAAATTGTAACACCCTAACTAACTTAGGCGTATTACGTGATTTTTAAACGTACTGTGCAGCTCGTTGCTAATCAACGAGGTTTATGGAAAAACGTGATTAATTAAAATTTTGCTTTTTCATTAAACTTATAAACCATTTTGCAAAAGTCTCGGGATCCCGATTTATAAAAATATTTACAAACGTTTTAACTGATTAACTTTTACATCAAAATGAAAGTTGTCTAACGACAGTTACAAAAATCTCAGCCCTGCTGTCCCGAGGATCGTACGCTCCAGGCCTAACCGCCCCGACATGTACAATCTCATATGCTCGCTCACGGTCCATCAAGAATGCCTTGCCTTTACCTACACATGAACGTAAACTGTGAGTCGACAGACTCAGTAAGAAAAGCATAATAATATCATACATAAAACTGACTGCCGTGTCCAACACGATACTGAGTCCCGCTACTGCCATGTCCTACATGGTACTGAGCACTACTGCCATGTCCAACATGATACTGAGTTTTGAACGTTCATAGGGACGGTACTATTGACAAATATCCTCCTGATCGGTCGAACCGGTCATACTCCGGCTGCTGGTCATACTCCAGCCTGTACCGACGGGATAGGTCAATAGCACTGAACCACCAACCAAATGTCAGCCTGATCGGTCGAACCGGTCATACTCCGCCGCTCGGTCATACTCCACTCGTACCGACGTGACAGGTTGGATGGTTCGAAGCCTAAATACATAACTAATGTAATCTAGCGGGCTTCCTACATGCACGCTAAACATGTAATCTACATATGCATACCGTTATACTAATCTTACCCGGATTCCGATTTCGTGTGTGCTTGGTCAACCCGACCGGAACCGAAGCCGAACGGCGGACATCGGCTCCTAAACCATAAAAATCACAACGCTATAAGTGACACGCTAAATCACTTCCCGGGGACTAAAACTTGAAACTAAAAGTTTCCCTATCGATAAAAAGCATGGCAATACCCCTAAAAACCCAAAAACGAGGAAAACTAGGGTTCTGAAAAATCCCCCAACCGGCAGACCGGTTGCCCAACCGGAATTCCGGTTCTGGGAAATTCTGAACCCCCATCCGAATTCGGATGCTCAACCGAATTCCGGTTCCTCGCGAGTACCAACTAAAAATCACATAACTTGACCAATTCAATCCCAATTGGTCCCAAACTTTCCGACACTGCTCTATATGCCCCAAATGACATTTCAAAGGCATCAAACCTACCCAGAAACCACACATGCAAAATTCACCATTGGAGCTCAAGCTTTGAGTTCCAAACTCAAGCTTGAGCAAAACCACCTAAACATGCAAACCATAAGCTTAATTCTACTTAACTAAGCCTAAAAACATCTCTGAAAACAAACAGAAACATCCAGCAATTCACAGAAACAAAACATGGCATTTTCTCTCAAAAATCACCTATTTTAACATATAAACTAAAAGCTTTAAACAATCAATACAACATGCTTTCTTTATCACATAAACAACCCTAAACTAACATGCTTAAACTCAAAATAACAATCATATTTCAGCAGCAACAACAACAACTATTCAAGCATGCATTTCATCCATTTTCACTTAAAATTCAAGAAGAACACAAAGGGAATTTATGAGGGATCACACCTTGACTTGAATTACACAAGAATGAGTTGAAAATCACAAGCTTTAGGCAGAAAATTCCCAGCCCTAGCAGCCCAAGTCTCAGCCGAAAAGAGGGAGAAAGAGAGAGCTTTGAGTGTTTGATTTTTTTTTGGAAATTTCTTTTAAAAATGAGTAAGTGTAAAATGCTTGAGAAAAGAGGAATATAACTCATATTTTTCATTTATTTCAGCCAAGGAAACACTTAATTAATTATTTATTTTCCATTTCATAAAGTCACATAAGACAAAACACTAATGGGGCAAAAAGACCATTTTGCCCCTCCACCATAAAATCATGAAAATCATACTAAAGGGGTATTTTTGGGACATTCTAAATTCCCGGCCATTCCCGACATTCCCAAAGTCTAAAACCCGTCCCCAAATACTAACATACTAAGTTGTGATTTCTACTGAGCCAAACGCCGCGTTCCAAAATACCGGACACCGGAAATGCGAAATATAAAAGCTACTGATAACATACCCATGCATATCTGAATTCCATAAATATCAATACTAAATTATTTAAATAGCTATAAATAATTTCATGATTAACATAAATAACTGCTAATTTCCAAATTAACTAAGCGGGCTTTACATTTCCCCTTAAAACACTTAGCTACCTGTAAATGGTGTTTAGTGATCTAATAATTAGTCAGTTAAACAAGAGCTCATCCATTTACTTCTATTTGCTAAGCTCGAAGGGAATCATCACTTGACTTCTATACACCAGTAGAAGCTATAGATTCCATATTTATGTTCAGCACTCCCACTCAATCATACTATCATGTTCCCAAAATATACGTATCACCCTGACCTAAAAGTAGGCTTAACTAATAAATCTAAGAACATGAATAGCACTCCTGAGTTGAGCCTAAGCATATCAGGATTTAGATTCTTTTAATCTTAAGATCAACTACTAATATTGACTTGGAAAGATATGTGTAACGATAAGTTTGTAATATCTTAACTTAGTTGCAATATCGGTCCAGTCCAATGTATACTCCATACATTCGAAACCAGTATACTTTACTAATGTCCTGGAAAGAACATAACACTTACTCCAAGTGTAAGTACACATCATCGCTGATTATCACATTAGTGTAAATCCAATAACACTGATGAAACAGAGACCAAAACTTTTGATTCATATGATCACAATCACATTCCACTGTGTTGACGATACTGTAATTGTGAATAAACATATGATCTGGATTTAACTGATTTTGTGTGTATGAATGTAATAAACATATTAAACCATTAGCATGTAAAATTCATGCAAACATCAATCACTTCAAATTTCTTATATTGATAACTAATCAGATTGTAAAGAGTTTTATTTAGGGCATAAAACCCAACAAACTCCCACTTGCACTAATATAAAACAAACTGTGCAAATAGGTCAATCTGATGTCTTGATCTTCAGATCAAGTGTAGTATATTTGAATCCACCCAAACTTCTGGAACTAGTTCATAAAAACTCTTATGAAACATCCTTTACTATATGCTTTACTCATCAAGGGATACTGAAATCTTTACTGTTTTAAAAGTACATCTGAATTAACAGAAGACATATCTCTCATATTTTAAAATATGTAATTGAGATAATACAGTGTAGACTTTTCTTCAGTGATATAACTTTCTGGTATTTTCGAATAGACCAAGTTATAGTTCTTCTCTGGTAGAGCTTGAATTATTATACAATAATTCCTCCACCCCCAAAGTAAGCACCATCTCAAGAATTTCGAAATTAGATGGTGTGATACAAAGACAACTGATACACAGTTCCTTAATATCTGACATATAGATCACTTTCATAAATCTTTCTTGAATATCTTCTAATGTTCCCTATTTGATTACATCTCAGATAGCTCCCACTCCATAGCAGATGTCTGGTTAAATAATACTTTTAACCTCTGATTGTTTAGAGAGTTACCTAGTTGTGACTTTTGTATTAGTCTGAAACTTTAAGTTAAGACTAAGTCATCAACATAGCAGACTAGTATTTTGAAGTGAAAAATACATGCCAGAGATAAAGTAATCAAAAATTAAGATACCATCAAATTTTATGAGGATTAAGAATTCTTGGTTCAAGTCATTCGAATGGACTGAACTAGAGTTCTTTATCTTATTCTCATAATTCTGATAAGCTATTCCTATCCATGTGAATGGTTAGATTTGCTTTTCAGTAGTGTTCTTAAGTACCTATCACAATTATCAACCTAATGAAGATGGGAATAGAACTTTAAAATTCTCCCACTCAATTAAGGTAGTGTGAAACTTTAACAAAGAACTTTCAAAGGTATCAAACTTTTACTTACAATAGTAAAAACGAAATGGAACATACAATCAAGATCAAGAATTTATATTGACAATAGCTGACTCATTATATTACTTCCATGTTTAAATAAGATATGTGTTTCATAGGGAATTGTGGAATGGACTCCACCCCTAAGAATATACATATAGGGTACTTGTGGATAACCTCCACCCCTAAGTATATAGAGATTATGATCCACCCCTAAAGGTTGTAAAGATCATGATTCTCTTAGTGTGATAGAGTTTATGTGGAGTTGAATACTATCCAGAGTTCATTAGATATAAAAGATCGTTGAACTGCATAGTTTTCTTAACTTTTCTCCACCCCTATCAGATCATAAGATCCTTTTATTAAACAAATTCTTAATAATTGTATGAGAATTAACAATTATTGATAAACATAGAAATAATTTCTAGTGTTTATTTAATATATAACTCTATGAAGAGTTGTAAATATTATAGAATTTGCATCAATAATAAAAACACTTACACATATAAACATACAAATATAATGTGGTAATAATTGATGAAGATAAAAATAAATGAAGCTCAATCTCATAATTTGCAATGGTGATTTCGAAAATAAAACTTTATTAATAAAAAAAATGTATTGCAACAGTATGAGAGAAACAGGGATAAATATCCCTGACTAAAATTTGAAATCCAAATTGTCTTTAAACTAAAACAATTAATTCAAAAAATTGAAGAGCTTCATCTTCATCTGGACGATTTCACCCTTGGTCTAGCTTTCTGACCCAACTCAATTGAGTTCAAGTAGCTTGGCCTATAAGAAGAAGAAAACAAATAAACAAAGTTAGTCCAGAATCATAAATCCAATTGGATAATAATTCACTAAAACTTTTAAAGTTTATAAATGGAAATACCTTGTTTCTTTGCAAGAAGTTTAGGACACTGGGGTTTCCAATGACCTTTCTCATTGCAGTAGAAACACTTTCCTTTAAGTGTAGCATCACCGGAAGGAGCAGCCTTTTTATTGGCTTTTGTTCGCTTCTTAGTGTTGTACCACTTCCTCTTAGATTTGGGCTTTGAAGCAGATGCAACATTTGCTTCAGGTTTTATCGTCCCATTACCATTCCCAGGATTGTGAGGTTTACTCCCTTTCTTCTTGGGTCCTCCAATCAAATTTTCATAAGTTTGAAGGTCATTGACTAATTCATGAAAGTCAATTTCCTTCTTATTCATGACATAATTTGATGTGTATGGTAGAAATGCTGGAGTTAGGCTATTCAAGATAAGACTTACTTGAGTAGCACTGTCCATTTCAGCACCATGATCCTGGGCTTCTTGGAAATAACTTGACATGAGGAGAACATGGTCACGCACGTTTTGATGAGGTTCCATCCGTGCATTAATGTACTTCTTAGTCGCGTCAAAGCGTGACTGAAGTGATGCCTTACCGAATAGTTCATTTAACTTCGTCATAACTTCAGCAGCCTTCTCGGTTTTAGAAAACCGAGTTTTGAGGGTGTCAACCACGCTAGAAAGCATAAAGTATAGAGCTTTGTCATTTGCTTTCTGCCAACGCTCATACTTTTCTTTCACAGCTTTGGAAGCATTGTCCCCATGCACTTCACGTGACGGCTCAGTTAAGACAAACAAGGCACTTTCTCCTATGAGAGCAATGTTAATGTTCTCATTCCACTTATTAAAGTTAGATCCATTCAGCTTGTTTTCAGTCAACAGTGATAACATGGGATTCATTTTGATAATACAGGATACTACAAAATAATAGAAATCAACAAATAGAAATAAATAATGGTTTAACACAAAATCAATTCAGAAATTATAAGCACATAGCAAGTAGGAATGATATGAGAAAATACTTAAAAATTCAATCCTAAATAATTTCCAAGGTTTTTCAACAAACTGATATCAGTGTTCCGTTTAGGCGAGAGTCAAAGCTACCATCTATTGAATAGAGTTGTCAGCTCATCTAAAATGTTAAACATTCTAGCAACCTTTTATTCGATCAAGATTGGAATCCAGCGTTGTCCCGTTTAGGCGAGAGTCAAGGCTATTCTATCTTATGAGCTTCTACCATTGTTTCGCAATTTACAAGTCAAATATGGTCGCCACCATTAGGGTGATCTATACTATATAAAACACTTACAAACCACTTATCATGCGAGATTAAACGGTGCGAAATTGCTAATGAACGTTCCTCCATTAGGGAGGATTACTCACTAAAACAAACGCGTGTAAAACCCACAATGGAGATCGAATATCTTAATAATAATAAAGCTCATTCTTTAAAATGTATTTTCTTTATTATTCTAATAAATAAATCTCATTAAATTCTAAATTAAGAATTAAAATTCAAAAATAAGAATTTAATATAATATTTATAAAATTATACTTAGATGGTGATTGAAATAAAATCAATTATTTCCATCTTAGTAATAATCTTAAATATAAATATTAAGGAAATTAATTTAAGTTGAATTAAATTAAATAATTAGCAACTTAAAAATTTCCTTTGAGAATATATTTATTGAGTTCGAAAATTTAAAGTACATAAAAATTCAATTTTCGAAAATAATAAAATAGAAAAGAAATACTTCAAGCAAAAATATCACCTATCTAGATTTTCTTTTGACTAGTTAATTCAATTTCTAATAATATATATATATATTTTGAATTCATTTATTTTAAATTAATCAATTAAATGAAAAAAATTATTGATTGTAGTTGGTCCAAGAATTAATTGAAATAAATAATTAATTTACAACTCAATCTATTTTTCAAAAAAAATTTGAAAATATTGCATAATTAAAATGAAAATTTCGAAATTGATTAATAAAATAAAGAAAAATATATATTTATTGAAAATTATTTAAATTTAAGTTGAAAAATTAAATTTCAACCTAAAAATAATTTTCTATTTAATTAAGTGTCATGAAAAATCAATAAATATTTAAGTATCATGATGAAAATCAACTTAGATATTTAGATTCTTCAAGTTAATTAAATGTATTAAATTCAAGAAATAATAATTAAGTGTAGAGAAGGCTTAATTATTTATTTCTAGTTTAGTACTAGGAAAAATATACTTAATAAAACTGTACCAAAATTAATTATTTAAATAATTAATTTCACAAAGTATAATTTTCCTATTTAAATATTAGAAATAATAAGTAGTCTAGAAATTACTATCTAGAAAATATCTTATTTGACTAAGTATCTTTTCAAAAATTTGAAAAATATCTAATTTAAGTTAGATAGAAAAAATCTAAAACTTAAATAATTTCAAATTTAGATTTAATTAAATATCAAAATTAAGTTGTAACCACTTAATTTGAAGATATCCTTTAAAGTTAATATTTGAAAAGATATTAACCAAAAAATATCTAAAATATTCCATTTTAAGTTAATATTTGAAAAGATATTAACTTAAAAAATATCTTAAGAATCTTTAATAACTAATGCCTAAGATTCCTCAACTTGATTTAAAAATTTAAATAAAATTTTCAAATTTAAGTTAGATAAGAAAAATCAGTTGATACAACTAATTTATAACTTAAATAGGAATATTTAATTAAATAAGCTCCAGAAAGAATCTTAGTTAGTTAAAATTCTATATTTAATTAAATACAAGAAAAATACAAATAGTTTGTCTAGAAATAATATCTAAACTAAAAGTGTTTTTCTTAAAATTAACTTTAAAATATTAAAATGAAAATAAATTTCATATATATTTTAAAAGTTAATTATGTTGCTAATTCAATTTTATTAGGTCAAACTAATATAATTAACCTAGTATAGTTATTCAAATCAGGCAAATGAGCCTTCACAATTGGGGTAGTTCATGTGAGGGGGTGCTGGGTTCAGTATGTCGTACCCACTTCTATGGCTCCCAACTCTCACACAAGGCCCAAAAGAGAGGAATTTAACCTTAAAATAAATAACTGTTATTAATTGAATAGGTCCAATAACTAAATGGACCTAAATAAAATCTATCATGGTGTGACATTTTATTTAGCAACAACCTATATGCATCTATATAATAAAACAAAATAAACATATAGGCTCACACAGGCACACTTTGGATGGATCCTATCATGTTGCTAGGTCATACACAGATGAAAGAAGATTGTAAAATTTACCTGTTACAAATTATTAACTTGACCAAGGGAGTCATCAGATCATTAGATCTGGCAAAAAGTAACCATGGCTATTTGCAATAAAGTAATAATAGGTTTTTAAAAACTTACATACAAGCTAAAACCACATACTCTTGCAACAAGGTTAGCTGGATAGTTGGAAGTAGGATTTATTTAATTTTAAATAAATAGATTTCGAAAAATAAATAATTAAAAAATATTTTAATTTTCGAAAAATAAAATAAAATAAAAAAAATATTGTAATTTCGGAAATAAAAAAAAATTTAAATTTCGAAATTTAAAAAAAATATTTAAAATTAAACCTACTTTTGAAAAATTAGGTTTCAACCAACCTAAATATCATTTCAAAATTTGCTAACTACTTTTAAAAAATTAAATGTTATTTTAAAAATAAAAATTAAATAAAAAATAGAAAAGATAAATAAAATATCTTTTCAGATTTTAAATTTAATTTAAATAAATAAAATAACAAAATTTAAAAGTTAGCAAAATATCTTACATCTATTTAAAATTACATGATTATAAATATCTTATTTAAATAAGGTCAAAATATCTAAAAAGATTTAATTTAAAAAAAAAAATTTTAAAAGATAAGATATAATTAAAAATATCTTAAAATATCTTAAAAGATAAGATATTTTAAAATATCTTAAAAGATTTTATAAATATCTTATAAAATCTGACCTTAAATTTAAAAAAAAAAATAAGATATAATCAAATTTAAAAATAAGATAGATATTTAAGCAAGAAGATAAATACTTATTCTATTCAAATTCAAATTACACTAATATCTTGAATTAAAATTAAAAAAAATTAAATTAATTCAAAATGATAATTAGAATTGAATTAGGAATAGTAATAGTATATATACAAAACCATACAAAAAATCGGAAGTTAATTCCATGAAAAAGTATGAAAAATCGAAGAAAAAAGAAAAAATTCGAAACTGTACGGACAGTTATGCGATCGCAGGAAAATATCAGCACAGCCCCGATTTTGTCAAATCTTCAAAAAATCATAACTAATTCAAATAAAATCCAAATTAAGTTCTGTAAAAGGTTAACTTGCTTAATTTTTTCCATACTGTCCAATAAAAATAATTCCAGAAACGAAATCACAATTATTTCTCACGAAAATGTCACAAACATCAATCAATCATCAAATAACACTCAATACAACATGATACCATCCAAAGAATATACAAACAATCGTTTTAAAGTCCAAATTACATGTAAGTAAATCAATTACCATGGCTCTGATACCAGTTGTTGGGAATTATTTTACCAGGATCTTAGATCTACTCACAAGTATGTTTATTAACATCCTAAATAAGAACTTTCTAAAACGATAAAATAAACACATATAAAGTTAAGAAAACCTTACATTGATGCAGCGGAATTAATGTCTCCTTCCACTCAGATCTCTAACCCTTGATTCCTTTCTGTAGCAGAGTATAATCAAGATCTGAGCCCGAATGTCCTTCTTCTTCAAGCTTTGATCCTTCACAGTCTTCCAATCTATGATTGAGTTACTGCTTGCTGTGTGTGGGCACTTACTCTTTCACTAGGGTCACGAAAAAGATGAATGGAAAAGAGAGAGAGGTATTTCGGCCAAGGTAGAGAGTGAGGAAGGCTCAGTTTTCTGAAGAGAGAAATTTCTGTCAGAAAGCTAATCTGAAAACTTGTGAAAGCATGTTATGCGACTGAGCCATCACTTTCTATTTATAGACAACTACTAGGTTTAGGTTAGGATTTATTTGGCATTAAAATAATGAAAATATTAATTTGAAAAATCTATTTAAGTGGCCGGCCATATGGTGTTATTGGGCCTCACTTAATTTTGCAATTTTATCAAATTTTATCTCTATTTTCTCAAAAACGCCAATTTTCCAATTCTAACCTTTTAAATGCCAAAACTAATTATTTAATAACTAAAATAGATTATTAAATAATATTGTCATTTAATTTAATTATTAATTAGACATAAAAAGTCTATTAATAAATAAATAAACCTAGAAAACTCTTTTCCTTACAATTTCACCCCTGCTTAGTGAAAATTCATAAAATTAGACATAGTCTAACTTTAGAATTATAATTGACCAATCACGAATCAATTAATGAGTCTTACAAGAAGAATGTTCTCAACTAGAATGGGGACCATGGATCTATATGCTGAGCTTCCAATAAGTGAACCAAATTTACCAAGTAAATTCCTACTTATTAATTCTTCGTTGAATCCACTCTTAGAACTTAGAATTGCACTCTCAGACTTATATAGAGCATATTGTATGTTTCACGATACCAATATACTATCTCATTTAACCATTGTTATAATCTTATTGTGATTTAAAGATCCTCTATATAGATGATTTACATCGAGATGGGATTTCTTTACCGTTCTCACCCCTCAATGTATTTTGCCCCTTAAAACACTTAGCTACCTGTAAATGGTGTTTAGTGATCTAATAATTAGTCAGTTAAACAAGAGCTCATCCATTTACTTCTATTTTCTAAGCTCGAAGGGAATCATCACTTAACTTCTATACACCAAATAGCTATAGATTCCATATTTATGTTCAGCACTCCCACTCAATCATACTATCATGTTCCCAAAATATACGTATCACCCTGACCCAAAAGTAGGCTTAACTAATAAATCAAAGAACATGAATAGCACTCCTGAGTTGAGCCCAAGCATATCAGGATTTAGATTCTTTTAATCTTAAGATCAACTAGTGATATTGACTTGGAAAGATATGTATAACGGTAAGTTTGTAATATCTTAGCTTAGTTGCAATATCGGTCCAGTCCAATGTATACTCCATACATTCGAAACTAGTATACTTTACTAATGTCCTGGAAAGAACATAACACTTACTCCAAGTGTAAGTACACATCATCGCTGATTATCACATTAGTGTAAATCCAATAACACTGATGAAACAGGGACCATAACTTTTGATTCATATGATCACAATCACATTCCACTGTGTTGACGATACTGTAATTGTGAATAAACATATGATCTGGATTTAACTAATTTTGTGTGTATGAATGTAATAAACATATTAAACCATTAGCATGTAAAATTCATGCAAACATCAATCACTTCAAATTTCTTATATTGATATCTAATCAGATTGTAAAGAGTTTTATTTAGGGCATAAAACCCAACAAATTGATAGTCATATTCTTCTATGTTCAAATCATAATGAGAAGGGACATCAGGAAGAACGATGTCCCAAGCGTCTAAACAATTCGAACGAAGTTAATCCTTTTGTCTTTGAATCTTGTGTTTTAGAGAATGAAAAATCCATATGGATTGTTGATTATGGATCTACTAACCATGTTTGTTCTTCATTGCAGCTGCTTGAAACTTGGGAAAATCTGCACCCAGAGGAGTTAAAGCTTAAAGTTGGAAATGGCGAGTTAGTATCGGTCCAAGCCAAAGGAAAAGCCCGCCTCAAGTTTCAAAAGAGATTTTTAGTTTTAGAAAATGTTTTATTTATTCCAAACTTTAGTAGAAACTTGATTAGTGTTTCATGTTTACAAGCACATCTTTATAAATTGAATTTTTCGAGTACTATTTGTACAATTTCTCGTAATGGATTTCAATTATGTGTTGCTCACATGGAACAAGGGCTTTATGTTTTGAGACCGAATATACAAATTGCACTAAACAATGAACTTTTCAATGTTGCTAGACCTAGAAACCTTAAAAGAAAAGAGATTGATAATGATGAACAAACTTATCTATGGCATTTACGTTTAGGTCACATAGGCTATGATAGACTCAATAGGCTAACCAAAGACGATCCATTGAAAAATTTCGTCTTAGGTGAATTACCTGTATGCGAGTCTTGCCTAGAAGGAAAGATGACCAAACGTTCTTTCTCTGCAAAGGGAGAGCGTGCCAAACAACCCCTAGGGTTAGTACATTCAAATGTCTTTGGACCCCTGAATGTCAAAGCCTGAGGTGGTTATGAGTATTTCGTCACTTTCATTGACGATTTCTCTAGATATAGTTTCATTTACCTAATGCAAAAGAAATCTGAAACGTTTGAAAAGTTTCAGGAATTTCATGCTTTGGCTCAAAAGCAATTAGGTAAAACATTAAAGATCTTGGGAACTGATAGGGGTGGAGAGTATATGGATATGCAGTTCAAAGATCATTTAATTGAACTTGGAATTGAATCCCAATATACTGCCCCTAGCACTCCATAGCAAAATGAAGTAGCAGAAAGAAGAAATTGCACTCTTTTGGAAATGGTTAGGTCTATGCTGAGTTATTCAACTCTGTCTACGTCCTTCTGGAGATATGCTATACAGATGGCAAACGACATTCTAAATGTTGTTCCATCTAAAGCAGTTCCTAAGACACCCGTCGAACTATGGAATGGTCGTACACCTAGTTTATGCCATTATAGGATTTGGGGGTGCCCTGCTCATGTCTTGAGAAAGAAAGAAGGCAAACTGGAATCGCGAACTGAAGGTTGCATGTTTGTCGGAAATTCTAAAGAGACTAGGGGTGGACTATTTTATAGTCACAAGGATAACAAAGTGTTTGTTTCTACAAATGCTACTTTCCTTGAAGATGACTATATTAAAGACTTCAAACCAAAAAGTAAAGTTGTGTTAGAGGAAATGCTTTCAGATATAACTCCTTCCAATGTTCCGTCCTCTTCTACTCAAGAAGAGGATAATCCCACTCCCTCAGTCGAAACAACTGAGAAAACTACCACTAAAGTTCCTGTTCAGAAGATCACTGCTCCTCGTCGTAGTGGGAGGGTTTCTACTAAACCATCTTGTTATGGCTTGGATGGTGAAATCAATATGGTCGTTGGTGACGGTATTGATGATGAACCATTAACCTATAAACAAGCAATGGCAAGTCCAAAACGGAAACGATGGTCAGCCTGCATGGATTCAGAAATGGATTCCATGAAAAAGAATAAAGTCTGGGAATATGTAGACGCACCCGATGACTATCGTCCAATCGGATGTAAGCGGGTCTACAAGAAGAAAAGAGGCGCTGGAGGCGAAGTTGAAACTTTTAAAGCTAGACTGGTCGCCAAGGGTTACACCCAAAGAGAAGGCGTGGACTATGAGGAAACTTTTAGTCCGGTTGCCATGCTCAAATCCATCTGAATTCTTCTCTCCATCGCAGCCGCTTTCGATTATGAAATCTGGCAAATGGATGTCAAGACAGCTTTTCTTAATGTAATTCTTGAAGAAACCATCTATATGGAACAACCAGAAGGCTATGTTCTTCCAGGGCAGGAAAAGAAAGTTTGCAAACTCAATAGGTTCATTTGTGGACTTAAGCAAGCTTCTCGCTCTTGGAACAAAAAGTTTGATGAAATCATCAAGACCTATTGCTTTCTTCAGAATGAAGATGAACCTTATTTTTATCAACTCAAGGAAAACTAAGTGGTAGTATTCCTTTTCCTTTATGTTGACGACATTTTGATCATTGGTAACAATGTCAAGAAAATGATTGACATCAAGGAATGGCTAGACACTCAATTCGAAATGAAAGATTTGGATGAAGCTGCCTATGTTCTCGGTATTCAGATTATCAGAAATCGAAGAACAGATCCCTTGCTCTCTCTCAAACAACTTACATAGATAAGGTTTTAGAGAGATTCTCAATGACCAACACCAAAGGGACAACAATGCCTTCTAGATTTGGTATCTGTCTATCTAAGGAACAGTGTCCAACTTATCCTCAAGAGATAGAAGACATGAGAAGGGTTCCTTATGCTTCTGTAGTTGGGAGTCTAATGTACGCTATGTTATGCACTAGACCTGACATCTGTTCTGCAGTAGGAATCGTGAGCAGGTATCAGACAAATCCAGGACAAGAACATTGGAATGCTGTTAAGCATATCTTGAAGTACTTGAAGAGTACAAGGCAATTCATGTTAGTCTACAAGGGTGGTGCTTTAAATCCCGTAGGCTATACCGATTTAGATTTCCAGGCATGTCTTGATGATAGGAAATCTACATTTGGGATGGTGTTTACTCTTGGGGGTGGAGCAGTGGTTTGGAGAAGTGCTAAACAAACTGCAATTTCAGACTCTTCCATGGAATACATAGCTGCTACAGAGGCTGCAAAAGAACTTGTCTGGCTTAGAGAGTTCTTCACTGGACTCGGTGTCGTCCCTGGAATTGAAAAACCCCTGGTTTTGCTTTGTGATAACACTGGAGCCATAGCCAACAGTAAGGAGCCTCGAAGCCACAAGAGAAGCAAGCATATCGAAAGGAAGTATCACATCATCAGAGAATATGTGGCAAAAGGGGATGTACTGGTAGAAAAAGTGGACACAGAGGACAACCTAGCTGATCCATTCACCAAGGTCTTGCTAGGAACAGCATTTGAAAAGCACCGTCACAATTTAGGATTAATTGAAATGAACTGATGGTTTTATATTAGTGAAAGTGGGAGTTTGTTGGGTTTTATGCCCTAAATAAAACTCCAATTTCAATGTAATCTTTATCTTTTAAATATCAATAAAGAAACAGAAGTATTTTCATCACTTATTTGTGCGTCATTTGGTTCATGTTATCATTTACTTGTTTATTTGATTTATAAATTCATCCAAACCCATGTCACATTTATATTCTTGTTTATTGAGTCATCAACATAGTAGAAAGTAATCAAGATTATGTGATTGAGTATATATTCCAAGATTTATCAGTACACAGGGTTTAACTGATATGACAATCTACAACATTGTTTACTTGCACCTTGGATATGTTCTTTCCAGGGCATTGGTTAAAGTAAAGCTTGGGTTGGATGTATGGAGTATGCATCGGAAGGGATAGATATTGAACTTTGATTCAAATATATCAAACTTACCATAATATCTATTCAATTCAATATTACCTAGTTGATCCTAGATCAAATGATCTTAATCTTGATATGGTTAGGTTCGATCTCAAGAATATTATACATGTTCTTTGATTTGTTAGTTAAACCTACTTTTTGGTCAGGGTGATACGTACATTTTGGGAACATGGTAGTGCAATTGAATGGGAGCGCTAAACATAAATATGTAATCTATAACTTCTATCTAGCAAATAGAAGTGAAATGATGATTTCCTTCGAGCTTGACTAGTTTTGAACTGTAAATTGTCAGTTTGGCGGGATTATTTTGAAAAGACCAAATTACCCGTAAGTTATATTTGAGCTATAATGTTTAAAAAGGGTAGAATAGTCATTTCTTGGTTTGTAAATAGTTTGTCTTTCAGTGACCATTTAGACTGAAAAAAAAAGAAAGTTATTATTTATATTAAATATTAAGTTAGAAAACCTAAAATAGAAAACTCGTATATCTCTCTCTCCCTTTCTCTTTTCTCTCTCTCGAGCTAGGGGTGCACAAAATATGGGTTGGGCCGACCAACTTGGCCAACCCAACCCATTTTTTATGCAAAAGGGTTATGTCAAATATGAGCCGTATTTCATTGGCTTGAAAAATCATGACCCGTGTATGTATGGTTTGGTTATGGGTTTGAAAAATCTAACTCTACTCAACCCAAACCAGACCGTGTCCACACTACTAAGTCACATTACTTCTATATATATTTTATATAATTATTGTTTGTATTATATGTAACAATATGAAAAAATATTTATATATAGTAAGTTAACATATAGTGATATCATAGGTACTAGTCAACTCACTTTTGTAATATTAGAGGCAATCAAATCAAGCAATTGGCTAGCAGAAATTAATGTACATTATTTTTATAAATTAATTATATATATTATAATATTATAATATAGTTAACCCTAGTAGCACACTAGCAGTATAATATAGTCTTGCGGACTAGCACTATACAATATACATTACAAAAGATAATCTCAAAATAACGACAACGCTAATCCACCAATTGTCCAGGTTCACCAAATCTTAGGTAAAAACCAATCACTACCACAATTATTTTATTCTTTTCAAGAACTAGATTTATATTTACATGTATTTTTTATATTTTTATACAAGGTTTATAATTTATTTTTTCTACAGTTCTACTATTGTTAGAGTTTCGACACCAATTTCTACCGAAAACTACAACAGTAACAGTATGTAATATATATACTTTTTATATATATTCATGCTCATAATTTAATATATATAATTATATAGGAGTTAAAAATATATATTTAATTGTATGAAATCTTTTGTTTGTTGTGTTTGAATATATGTGTGCGTATATGATTATTTTCTATGTGTTCTTATTATATTATATGCTCAAATATGTGTATATGCACTGTAATAATATACAATAAAAATTATCTATATATAAATAAGATTATGTATTAACTTTATCTGTTTATCTATATATATATATGTATCACTATTACTAATTTAAATATTTTTATCATTATATATATAACTTAATATATATGTGTGAATAAAAGTATCTTATTCTAGTACATCAATTTTTATTATATTTTTTTAACTATATTACCTTGTAATGTAAGCATGATTTATCACATATGTCTTATATTATTGATGTATAATAATGTAAATTTATTTTATAGCTTCTTTATTTTTGCATGCATATAATGATGTTTTTATTTTTTTTTCTCCATGTTTTATATATAATATTATTTATTATCAAAATATATTTATATACTTTTTATTTAGTTCACTCTTCTTTTGGTTATTATGTGTTTGTTGATAATTTTATATACTAGTTGCTTTTGTATATTTTTTATGTTGTTATTTTTATAGGAGTGATGGAGAGGTACCTTTCCCCTACTTCTACCCCATTAGGTGAAATTCATAATAAGTCTAACCCTACTCCAATTCCTATCCCTAACACTACCTCCATCCCTACTTCCACAATCCCTATTGAGCTTAAGTCACCAAAAAAGGAAGGTGATGATGACGCAATCCACTACCAAGAAAAAATCAAGTAGATAATCTGCTCTTTAGGATCATTTTACAAAAAGTAAGAGTGAGAATCCAAATGATCCTAGGTGTGAATGTAATTGTTGTGGTAAGGACTATGCTTGCCATAGTACTAGAGTAGGAACAAGCAGTATGTGGAATTATTTGAAAAAATAATGTAAGAAATATCTATTTAGCGTATCTGATAAGAAAAAAAAGTTATTGAGTTTTCAAAATGGTAATGAGAGTGGTGGAAATTTGTTGGCAATGACCTTTAATAAGGAGAATTGTCGGAATGCTCTAGCTAAGATAGTGGTCTTAGATGAACATGAATTTACAGTTGCGGAAGGTGAAGGCTTTAGACATCTTATGCAAGCAGTGCAACCGAGATTTGTTCTTCCTAGTAGAATGAAAGTTGCTAGGGATATATACCAAGTTTATTTGGACGAAAAAGCAAAGCTGAAAGATGAGTTGACCAAGGTGGGTCAAAGTGTGTGTTTGACAGCTGATTGTTTGACATCTATCCAAAAAATTCCAATTGGGTTTTATGCCCTAAATAAAACTCCAATTTTAATGTATTCTTTATCTTTTAAATATCAATAAGGAAACAAAAGTATTTGTTGGAAATTATTTTACCAGGATCTTAAATCTACTCACAAGTATGTTGATTAACACCCTAAATGTGAACTTTCTAAAACGATGAAATAAACACATATAAAGTTTAGTAAACCTTACATTGGGTGCAGCGGAATAATATGACTCCTTCCATTCAGATATCTAGCCCTTGATTCCAATCTGTAGCAGAGCATTATCAATATTTGAACCTGGATCTCTTTCTCTCCTTCTTTAGTGCTGAAACTCCTTTTTGCTGAAAGTCTTTCTTCACGATCTTCCTCACTATGATTGAGGTATCACTTGCTGTGTGTGGGCACTACTATAATCACTAAGTGTTTCGAAATCTTAAGGAAGAAGAGAGAGAGGGATTGGGCGGCCAGATAGAGAGAGAGAGGCTTAGGTTTTTCTGAATGAAAAGTGTGAAAGTTAAGTGTAAATTTCCTGAAGCCTTCACTATCTATTTATAGCATTCCACTAGGGTTAGGTTTGAATTATTTGGCATTAAAATAATGAAAATATCACAGGTAAAACCCTACAAAAGTGGCCGGCCCTATACAGTATGGATTTGGGCCTCACTTTTTGCAATTTTGCAGTTTTATCTTTTCTGCATCTGATTTTCTCAAAAACGCCAATTTTCTAATTCAACCATTTAAATGCCAATTCTAATTATTTAATAACTATAAATAATTATTAAATAATATTTTCATTTATCATATTTATTAATTGAACCATACAAAGTATCATAATTAACAAATATGCCCCTAAAACTCTTTCTTTACAATTTCGCCCTTACTTAGCGAAAAATTCACAAATAGACATAGTCTAATTTGAGAATTATAATTGATTAATCAAAATCAATTATATGAGTTTTACAAGTAATATTATCTCAACTAGTGGGGGGACCATGGGTTTATATAACCGAGCTTCGAATAAGCCGATCAAGAATTAATAACCTAAATTCACTGACTTATTAATTCTTCGTTGAATCCACGCATAGAACTTAGAATTGCACTCTCAGTATATAGAATGCTCTATATGTTCCACCATATAGACACATCATTAGTTATCCATTGTTATAGTCCTAATTTGATCAATGATCCTCTATATGAATGATCTACACTGTAAAGGGATTAGATTACCGTTACACCCTACAATGTATTTTATCCTTAAAACACTTAACCCCGTATAAATGATATTTAAGCTTATGTGAAATGAGTACTCCACCATTTATTTTCCTTTGGTCAAGCTCGAAGGAGATCATCCTTTACTTACTATTCGCCAAATAGAAGCTATAGATTCCATGTTTATGTTAACGCTCCCACTCAATTCCACTACCGTGTTCACAAAATGTACGTATCACCCTGACCCAAAAGTAGGCTTAACTAACAAATCAAAGAACACGAATAGCCTCTTGAGATTGAGCCTAATCATAACATGATTAAGATCATTTGATCTAGGATCAACTAGGCGATATTGACTTGAATAGATATTACAGTAAGTTTAATAAATCTAAGTCAAAGTTCATTATCGGTCCCTTCAGATGCATAATCCATGCATCCAACCTGAGCTTTACTTTAACCAATGCTCTGGAAAGAACATAGCATTTCTCCAAATGCAAGTAAACTCTGCTGTAGATTATCATATCAGTAAAACCCTGTGTCTGATAAATCTAGGAAACTTTATTCACATAGTCATGTTTACTTTCCAATGTGTTGACAACACAATAAACAGGATCAAGTATGTGAAAAAGGTTTCAGATGAATTTATACATTATGTACATATAATCATGAAATAAATCATGTGAACCATGCAACATTAAATGTTATTTCTTATCTATATTAATAAGTAAATTTGATTATATTGAAATGAGTTTTATTTAGGGCATAAAACCCAACAAACTCCCACTTGCACTAATATAAAACAAAAAGTGCATTTCAAATAATCTCAACACCTTGATATACAAATCAAGTGTAGTAGCAGTAAACTCCTCATAATAGGATCTGAAAGGTTGAATTAAACACAACCTTTTCTCCACCATTACACTTCCTTAATCACAAAATCATTGATAATGTGAAATTCCTCTCTATATGTCTACTTTTTTTGGGATACTGGATTCTATACCTTTGGCAACTACTTTTGGTTAATCAGGAAATAACACTAGTAGTTTAGGCAATTTAGAATGGTGCCAAAGATATATAGAACTTTCCTTAGACTCAATAAGTACCTTTCTTGCAACTTTAACATTCAGTCCCTTTCTGGTAGACCTAGAGACTTCAGATAGGTTTTTACACTTCTCCAAAATCACTATTCCACCCCCAGACTAATCACCATCTTATCAGCAGATTTTCTAGCACAAAGGCAAATTTCGAAATCTGATGTGGTGTAGTCTAAGAGTTTTAAATACACCCTTATTGACTAACATATAGTTTTTCTTCTTAATCTTAAGATTTACTTGATTGTCTTCCAATGTTCTTCTCCTGGATTAATCTGATACCTACTCATTACTCCCACTCAACAGTAGGTGTCTGGTCTAAGGCATACTAAAGCATACCTGAGACCTCTCACTGTTGATATAAGAAATTCTTTCATGGCTTTATCTTTTCTGGAATAGTTAAGATTTTTCCTTAGATAAATAAAATCTATGCCTAGAAGTCGAGAAGCTTCTATAGATTGCCATTAGAAAGAAAATGTTTCAGCATCTTACTAAAGTAAGTTGCTTGCATTAGAGTAAGTAATTACCAGGTATACCATAAGCAATAGGTTTAGATACACTCAAACCTATAATACTAGGAACATGAAGTTTTGTTAAGTCCATTGAATAGATTTATACACGAAACTTCCTTTTATGTCCTTGTAATAGAAAACTTTAGGTTACTCCATGTGAATGGATTAAACCATAGTTCTATTGGCTTTTCTTCTTAGTTTCTTATCTTGACAATTTATTACTTGTTTAAACTCACAATGGATTTTAATCACTAGTGTCTTCCAAGTCATAAGAAGGTGAGTTCCTAGAAACTCTCCCACTACGACAAGGTACCGTGAATTATGTCTAAGAAAACTAAATGGTATTGACCTCTTCGGTTGTGACAAGACAACAGAGGCAGTGGGATCATCATATGTCAAATAAGATGATAGAACACTTTTGGAATCAAGAAAATTAATATCTCCTTTATTTGCTACTTTATTTTCAGACTTAGTCATTTTCTCAGACAAGTAGTATTTGTTTAAACAATCACTTTCTTATCTAATGACTATGGGATGGTCCACCCCTAATCACTTAGAATAGCTAACAAACCATGGTTAACAGTTCTAGCTTTTCTTAAGATTTTGATTATGTCATCCATGAATCTAGTAATGATTTACATTAAGTATACAACCATTACATCATTCTGAAATTGTATTACCATAGAAGGATTTAGGCAACGACTAGTAACTAATCATCAATATGCAAATCGAAATTTTTGGGGAGGTAAGTTTGGATATAATTCAAAAATCAATTTAATGATCTTTAAACTGCATATCTACTAACTATTTCTCCACCCCTATCAGTTCGCAAGATCTTTAACCACTTACCTTAATGATGTTTCACCATTGCTAGAAATTAATGAAATTTTCAAACATTTCAAATTTCTTTGCATAAGGTATAATCTAGAGTGATCGTTTTAAGAATACAACGAAAAACTCATATCCACCCCTGAATGTACATCCATCTACGAATGGGATGAACAACTTTCAGTTGATATAGGCATATAAACTCTTTGCAGAGATTGATCTTGTCAAAACCACTATGAACAAGATACAAATGCCATAGATTAAAAAAATGGTTGTGTCTTTTGATGACTTCGGTATAGTTACATCAAAGAGTTTAGAATAGTGCAAGTGGTCTGGTCACAGAATACTAAACTCATATTCCATACTTTAATATACATTTTTTTGAATCCATTAATAGAAGATGGATATTAAACACTTGTGAAAGTGAAACTGTATCGTATTCTGGAATTAGAAATATAAGAAAATTTTTGTTTGGAATCTAAAATTAAAGTCAAAGACTTAAATTTATACCAAATATAATGAGTAATTCTATCTTGGACCACCACTACTAATTTAACTCTAACTCTGATTTGCCATATAAGTAGGAGATTTCTAAGATTAAGGATTTATATAATTTTGGGATAGAATTTCGGGAATATAATCAAAAGTGTCTTTAATTTCTTAAAAGAAAATAGAATGACATTAAATGATATATATAGACCATCCATCCAATGATATGTTATTGAGCTAATTCGAAATGAATAAGCTAAGAGGAATTAGGATAATTTCGTTGTTTAAATAAGAATCCAACGATGCTTCGATTAGCGAAAGTCAAAGTAATCTTATTTATACAATCTTCTTGTTTCATATCGTAAAAATACTAGTCTAAGGTGTCATCAATTGATGAACAGCTAGATGTTGCATATACAATATTTATCTTTCGAGATCTAACACTATTATGTATGTCTAATGGTGAAAATCCATTAGGGATTTATCTCATTAGATAAAAAAAACAAGTTAGACCAACAATGAAGATTCGAAATTAAACTACAATTTAATAACAGAAAATAACATGGTTCAATATAAATTCATACACAATTCAGAAATTATTAAACATATAGCAAGTAGGAATGACAAGTGAAAATACTAAAACATACAATCCTAAATAATTTCCAAGGTTTCCAACAAACTGATACAGTGTCCCGGTAGGCGAGAGTCAAAGCATCATTCATTGAATAGAGTTGTCAGCTCATCTAAAATGCAAACCATTCTAGCAACCTTTTATTCGATCAAAATAAGAATCCAACGTTGTCCCGGTAGGCGAGAGTCAAGGTTATTCTCATTTTATGAGCTTCCACTATTGTTTCATGTTTTATAAGTTTATCTCTAAGTAGTCACCGTAGGGGAGAGTCTAATAGAGACGAAAACTTACAAAACACTTATCAAATGAGATCTTACGGTGTTAAATGCGTTCAACGAATAACCATCCATAGGGGGACGAAGTCTAGCGTCTCGAGGTTATATTGAAAACATTTAACTATTGTAAGACCAACAATAGAGATCGAATATCTTAATAATAAAGCTCATTCTTTAAAATGTATTTTCATTATTATTTATAATAAAATATATTCATTAATTATCGAATTTAGAATTAAAATTCTAAATTAGAATTTAATTTAATATTTATAAAATTATACTTAGATGGTGATTGAAATAAATTGAATTATTTCCATCACAGTAGTAATTTTATATATAAATATTAAGAAAATTATTTAAGTTGTATTAATTTAAATTAATTTGCAACTCAAAATAAATTTTTCATGAGAATATATTTATTGTATTTTGAAAAAGAAAGTATAAAAACTTTATATTTTCGAAATACTTAAATAATAATTACTTAGAAAAATACTTGAAGAAAAAATATCACCTATCTAGATTTTCCTTTGACTAATTAATTCAATTTCTAATAATAATATACTTTAATTCATTTATTTTAAATTAATCAATAAATAAAAAAATCATTGATTTAAATTGGTCCAAGAATTAATTAAAATAAATAATTAATTTACAACTTAATCTACTTTTCAAGATAATTTCAAAATCATCTTGCATTATGAAATGCAATTTCGAAAATTGATTAATAAAATAAAGAAAAAATATATATTTTGAAAATTATTAAATTTAAGTTGAAAAAATAAATTTGAACTAAAAATAATTTTCTATTTAATTAAGTGTCATGAAAAAGAAATATTTAAGTATCATGATGAAAATCAACTTAGATATTTAATTTTCAAGTTAATTAAATGTATTAAATTAGAGAAATAAATAATTAAGTTTAGAGAAGGCTTAATTATTAATCTCTAGTTTAATACTAGGAAAAAATATACTTAAAGTAAATTGTACCAAAATTAATTATTTAAATAATTAATTTCACAATGTATAATATTTTCCTATGTAATATTAGAAATAATAAGTAGTCTAGAAATAACTATCTAGAAAATATCTTATTTGACTAAGTATCTTTTCCACAAAACTTGAAAAAATATTTAATTTAAGTTGTCTTAGAAAAAATCTAGAACTTAAATATTTTCAAATTTAAATTTAACTAAATATCAAAAATTAAGTTGTAACCACTTAATTTGAAGATATTCCATTTTAAGTTAATATTTGAAAAAATATCAACTTAAAAAATATCTAAAGAATCTTAATAACCAATTCCTAAAATTCCTCAACTTAATTTTGAAATTTGAAATTCAAAAGATATTCAGATTTAAGTTGATTAGTTATAGATAACTAAATATCAACTTAAATAGGAATATTTAATGAAAAATTTAAATTAAGCTTCAGAAAGAATCTAGATGGTTATAATTCTATATTTAATTAAATACAAGAAAATACATATAGTTTAGCTTAGAATAAAATTCTTTAAAGTATGGTTTTCTTAAATTAATTTCAAAATAAATGAAATTAATTATGTTGCTAATCAACTTTATTAGATTAAACTAATTTAATTAACCTAGTACAGTTATTCAAATCAGGCAAACAGGCCTTAACAATTGGGGTAGTTCATGTGAGGGGGTGTTGGGTTCAGTATGTCGTACCCACTTCTATGGCTCCCAACTCTCACACAAGGCCTAAAAGAGAGGAATTTAACCTTAAAATGAACAACTGTTATTAATTGAATAGGCCCAAAACTAATTGGGCCTAAATAAAATCTATCAAGAACTATGATATTTTATTCAGCAACAACAACCTATATGCATCTATAATAAAATTAAACACATAGGCTCACACAGGCACACAATTTGGATGGATCCTATCATGTTGCTAGGTCATACACAGATGAAAGAAGATTGTAAATATACCTGTTACAGATTATTTACTTGACCAAGGGAGCCATGAGTTAAAATCAGATCATTGGATCTGTTAACAAGTTAACCATGACTATTTGCAATCAAGCAATAATAGGTTTTAAAAACTTACAAACAAGCTAAAACACATACTCCTGCAACAAGGTTAGCTGGATAGTTGGATGTAGGATTTATTTAATTTTAAATAAATAATTTCGAAAAATTAATTAAAAAAAAATTATTTCGAAAAATAATAAAATAAAATAAAATTTAAATATTTTCGAAATTAATAAAATAATATTTAAATTAAACCTACAATTTTGAAAAATTAGGTTTCAACCAACCTAAATATCATTTCAAAATTTGCTAACTACTTTTAAAAATTTAATGTTATTTTATAAATAAAAATTAAATAAAAATTAAAAAAGATAAATAAATATCTTTTTCAGATTTTATGATTTAATTTAAATAAATAAAATAACAAAATTTAAAAGTTAGCAAAATATCTTACATCTATTTAAAATTACATGATTATAGTTGTTTTATTTTAATTTTAAATAAGGTCAAATTATTTTAAAAAAATATTTAATTTAAAAAATTTAATATCTGACCTTAAATTTAAAAATAAGATAAAATATAATCAAATTTAAAAATAAGATAGATAATTAAGCAAAAGATAGATATTTACTATTTTGAAATTCAAATTACACTAATATCATGAATTAAATTAAAAAAAAATATTAATTAATTTAATTATGATAATTAGAATTGAATTAGAAATAGTAAATGTATAAATACAGAACTACACAAAAAATCGGAAGTTAAATCCATGAAATAGCATGAAAAATCGAAGAAAAACGAAAAAAATGCGAGCTGTATGGAACGTATGCTGTGCATACTCGTCCGCGCGCGCATGGGGTGTGCTTGGGCGTGGAACCTCGACGCAGGGAAGGAATTGCATGATTTCCGCGCGCTTGTCCCTGTTGCACGATCCCGATTTTTTTGTTCGAAACTTCAAAAAATCATAACTAATTCAAATTAAATCGAAATTGAGTTCTGTAAATAGTAACTTGCTTAATTTTTTTCATACTATCCAATAAAAATAATTTTAGAAACAAAATTTCAATTATTTTTCACGAAAATTCACAAACATCAATCAACCATCATATAACACTCAATACAATATGAAATCATCCAAATAACAAACAATCGTTTTAAAGTCCAAAATTCTTGCAAGCAAATCAATTACCATGGCTCTGAGGCCAGTTGTTGGAAATTATTTTACCAGGATCTTAGATCTACTCACAAGTATGTTGATTAACACCCTAAATGTGAACTTTCTAAAACGATGAAAGAAACACATATAAAGTTTAGTAAACCTTACATTGGGTGCAACGGAATAATATGACTCCTTCCGTTCAGATATCTAGCCCTTGATTCCTTTCTGTAGCAGAGCATTATCAATATCAGAACCTGGATCTTTTTCTCTCCTTCTTTAGTGCTGAAACTCCTTTTTGCTGAAAGTCTTTCTTCACGATCTTCCTCACTATGATTGAGGTATCACTTGCTGTGTGTGGGCACTACTCTAATCACTAAGTGTTTCGAAATCTTAAGGAAGAAGAGAGAGAGGGAGTGGGCGGCCAGATAGAGAAGGAGAGGCTCAGGTTTTTCTGAATGAAAAGTGTGAAAGTTAAGTGTAAATTTCCTGAAGCCTTCACTATCTATTTATAGCATTCAACTAGGGTTAGGTTTGAATTATTTGGCATTAAAATAATTAAAATATCAGAGGTAAAACCCTACAAAAGTGGCCGGCCCTATACAGTATGGATTTGGGCCTCACTTTTTGCAATTTTGCAGTTTTATCTTTTCTGCATCTGATTTTCTCAAAAACGCCAATTTTCTAATTCAACCATTTAAATGCCAATTCTAATTATTTAATAACTATAAATAATTATTAAATAATATTGTCATTTATCATATTTATTAATTGAACCATACAAAGCATCATAATTAACAAATATGCCCCTAAAACTCTTTCTTTACAATTTCGCTGTTACTTAGTGAAAAATTCACAAATAGACATAGTCTAATTTGAGAATTATAATTGATTAATCAAAACCAATTATATGAGTCTTACAAGGAATATTATCTCAACTAGTGGGGGGACCATGGGTCAATATAACCGAGCTTCCAATAAGCCGATCAAGAATTTATAACCTAAATTCACTGACTTATTAATTCTTCGTTGAATCCACGCATAGAACTTAGAATTGCACTCTCAGTATATGGAATGCTCTATATGTTCCACCATATAGACACATCATTAGTTATCCATTGTTATAATCCTAATTTGATCAATGATCCTCTATATGAATGATCTACACTGTAAAGGGATTAGATTATCGTTATACCCTACAATGTATTTTATCCTTAAAACACTTAACCCCGTATAAATGATATTTAAGCTTATGTAAAATGAGTACTCCACCATTTATTTTCCTTTGGTCAAGCTCGAAGGAGATCATCCTTTACTTATTATTGGCCAGATAGAAGCTATAGATTCCATGTTTATGTTAGCGCTCCCACTCAATTGCACTACCGTGTTCCCAAAATGTACGTATCACCCTGACCCAAAAGTAGGCTTTACTAACAAATCAAAGAACACGAATAGCCTCTTGAGATTGAGCCTAATCATAACAGGATTAAGATCATTTGACCTAGGATCAACTAGGTGATATTGACTTGAATAGATATTACGGTAAGTTTAATAAATCTAAGTCAAAGTTCAATATCGGTCCCTTCCGATGCATACTCCATGCATCCAACCTGGGCTTTACTTTAACCAATGCTTTGGAAAGAACATAGGATTTCTCCAAATGCAAGTAAACTCTGTTGTAGATTATCATATCAGTAAAATCCTGTGTCTGATAAATCTAGGAAACTTTATTCACATAGTCATGTTTACTTTCCAATGTGTTGACAACACAATAAACAGGATCAAGTATGTGAAAAGGGTTTCAGATGAATTCATACATTATGTACATATAATCATGAAATAAATCATGTGAACCATGCAACATTAAATGTTATTTCTGATCTATATTAATAAGTAAATCTGATTATATTGAAATGAGTTTTATTTAGGGCATAAAACCCAACAGTATTTTCATCACTTATTTGTGTGTCAATTGGTTCATGTTATCATTTACTTATTATTTTGATTTATAAATTTATCCAAACTCAGGTCACATTTATATTCTTGTTTATTGTGTCGTCAGCACAGTGGAAAGTAATCAAGATTATGTGATTGAATATATATTCCTAGATTTATCAGTACACAAGGTTTAACTGATAGGACAAACTATAACATAGTTTACTTGCATCTTGGATAAGTGCTATGTTGTTTCCAGGGCATTGGTTAAAGTAAAGCTTGGGTTGGATGCATGGAGTATGCATCAAAAGGGACAGATATTGAACTTTGATTCAGATATATTAAACTTACCATAATATCTATTCAATTCAATATCACCTAGTTGATCCTAGATCAAATGATCTTAATCCTGATATGGTTAGGTTCGATTGCAAGAGTATTATACATGTTCTTTGATTTGTTAGTTCAACCTACTTTTTGGTCAGGGTGATACGTACATTTTGGGAACATGGTAGTGCAATTGAGTGGGAGCGCTAAACATAGATATGGAATCTATAACTTCTATCTAGCAAACAGAAGTGAAATGATGATTTCCTTCGAGCTTGGCTAGACAGAGATAAATGGTTGAGTACTCATTTCAGTTCGCTGAAATATCATTTATAGGTGGCTAAGTGTTTTAAGGATAAAATACATTGAAGGGTGTAACGGTAATTTAATCCCTATACAATGTAAATCATCTATAGAGGATCATTGATTATTGGGATTATAACAATGGATAATTGATAGCGTATCTATATCGTGGAACTTATAGAGCGTTCTATATACCTGAGAGTGCAATTCCAAGTTCTATGCGTGGATGCAACAAGGAATTAATAAGTCAGTGAATTTACCTGGTAAGTTCTTGGTCTGCTTATTGGAAGCTCAGATATATAGGCCCATGGTCCCCATACTAGTTGAGACAACAGTGCTTGTAAGACTCAGTTAATTGATTTTGATTAATCAATTATAATTCTTAAATTAGACTATGTCTAGTTTATGAATTTTCACTAAGCAAGGGCTAAATTGTGAAGAAAGAGTTTCTAGGGTTCATTTGTTAATTAAGAGACTTTGGTTAGTCTAATTAATAAATATATTAAATGACAATATTATTTAATAATTAATTTTTAGTTATTAAATAATTGGAATTGTCATTTAAGTGGTTAAATTTAAAAATTGGCGTTTTTGAGAAAATGAGATGTAGAAATGATAAAATGAAAAATTTGTAAAAGTGGGGCCCATTGTCCTATACATGGCCGCCCACTTATGTAGTCTATTTATCATTTATTTTTTCATTATTTTAATGCCAAATAAATCTAACCTAACCCTAGGTGGTTGACTATAAATAGGTAGTGATGGCTTCAGGAAAAAGATGATGCATCTCATTCCTTTAGAGAAAAACTCAAAGCCTTCTTCCTAAACCTAGCCACCACCTTCTCTCTCTCTTCCTCTCTTCTGAAAAACTGAACCCTATAGTGAGTGAGTGAGTGCCCACAAACATCCAGTGGTACCTCAATCACAGTGTGGAAGATTGTGAAGAATCCAGATTCAAGAGAAGGACATTCGGGCTCAGATCTTGGTGATACTCTGCGACAGAAAGAATACAAGGGTTAGAGATCTGAGTGGAAGGAGATATTATATTCCGCTGCAACCACTGTAAGGTTTCTCATACTTTATATGTGTTTATTTCATATCGTTTTAGAAGTTCATATTTAGGATGTTAAATAACATACTTGTTAGTAAATCTAATATCCTGGTAAAATAAATTCCAACAATTCCTTATATGTGTCCAACTGCACACTACATTGATAATATTTGGTCTTTGCAAAAATGAATCATAAGTTTTTTTCAAATTCCAAACCATAAAGGAGATACCATCGGTAAGATGATTGAATCTTGTTTGCTTGGTTGGAGAATAGAGAAGGTATTTGCCATGACTGTGGACAATGCATCAGCCAATGATGTAGCTGTTAGTCTTGGTAGGAGGAGAGTGAACTTTTATGATGTTAGATGTTGTTATTATCTTTGAGAAGGCATTTGCAAGGTATGAGGAGGAAGATGGTAGATTCTTGAGTTATTTCAATGAAAATGAAAGTGGGAAGAAGAGAGTTGGACTGCCTACTACTAGTGATTGGGAGAGTGCTAAGATATTTGTCAAGTTTTTACGCACTTTTTACGAAGTCACACTAAAGTTTAGCGGTACATTGTATGTTACATCAAACACATTTTATCATGAAATTTGTGAAATTCACACACAATTATCTTATTTGGCTTCAAGTGATGAACATCTATTATCTGTTATGGCTTCTAGTATGAAAAAAAAGTATGACAAATAATGGGGGGATGTAGAAAATATCAATGTTATGTTGTTTGTTGCTGTTGTGCTTGATCCTAGGTAAAAGTTGAAGTATCTTAAATATTGTTTTGAGAGTGTTTATTATACTGAAACTGTTACAAAGATTATGCTCAAAGTTGAGCAAACCCTTCATCGTTTGTATGCTTGCTATAGTATAAAAAACAAAGGTGAGACTGAGGCTGTAAATAAAAATAGTAGTGCATCACCACCAAAGAGTGAGATCAAGAAAATTCAAAAAAGAAACTTACTAACTTTATATTTGCAACAAGAAGAGGTGAATTTTTTGAATGAGAAGAATGATACATATTTGGGAGACGAAGTTGTTAATCCAATGACTTCTTCATTTGATATTCTTATATGGTGGAATGATAATGCTAAGAGATACAATATTTTGTCATTGATTGCAAGAGATGTCCTTGCTATTCCTATTTCTACTATGGCATCTGAATATGCTTTTAGTACAAGTGGTCACATTTTAGACTTATTTAGAAGTTCTTTGAGTCCAAAAATGGTGGATGCTCTAATTTGCACTTAGAATTGGTTAAAGGCATCACATGAAGGCTTTCAAGTTAAGGAATACTTGGATGAAATATAAGCTTATGACTTTCTTGAAGAAGGTAAATATATTACTCTATTTCTTTCATTTTTTATTTACAATAATATTTTTATAAGTTTCTCTTTTTAATTTTAGATAATTCAGAGAAAGGAAACAGAACATCAAAGGAGAATAAGAAAATAAAAACTGTGGTTGTTGATTAAGGAATTGTGAGGTATATAAATATATATTAGTTGTAGTTTATTTTTATTTTTTTTATTGCGTATAAATTACTTATTTATTAATATTTTTGTTACATTTACGTGTAGGTTTGTCATCTTCTGAAGTGGATGAAGCTAGTTTAATTTATGTCTTGAACTTTTTTTTTCCATCAAATCTTTAGAACTTTATTCCTATTGTGGAAGACTTTGATTTCACTATGGAGAACTTTAATATCCTATTTCTATTTTCATGGTTGAGTATGAATGATTGAATGTTAAGTTTTAATTTAAATATATTTATGATGTTCTTGTGACGCATGCGTTTTTGTCTATTTTTAGAATGCATGAGTACTAATAATATTATCATTTTCATAGGTTTTCATAGTTTTTTACTTCTTAATATCTTATCAATGATCCATAATTTTTTTTATTTAAATTTTATAGTACATTTGAATTTTATCATTTTTTCATAACATACATAAATATTAAAGCTAAAAAAATATTAATCACAACCGAATGAACCTAACCCTTATATCATTATAGTAAGTAGGGTTGGGTTATACCATTTAAAAAAGTGAATGGTTCATAGTTTCTCCAAAATGTAGTTATTGGGTTGGCCCACTAAAACACTTTCAACCCGGCCAACGTAGCCCATGTGCACCCCTATCTCGAGCCATGGAAAGCCAGCAAGAAATTAGGGTTTCTCTTGCTAATTCAACCAGTTGTTAGCAAAGGTAATCAAGGTTAGGGGTCTCCAAGGTTTGGAGGTAAGTTCTTCACTCTTTCCCTTTGATTTCTTAGGTTTTAGGTCATGTTTTGATTGGGTTTTTATATGAATTTGAATTGTTGGTGATGATTGAGTTCAAAGTATATTTATAAGTTTAATTTAAGGTTGTTTAAGTATATTTGTGTTATTCTTGTTAGTTGTTAGGTTTGAGTTTGAAAGAATTTAGTTTATGAACTCAAGGTCCACTCAAGCATGGTGATTCTGTTATTTTGAGGTATTATTGCGTTTTGAAGGTTTGAATATATTGGTTTTATGTTATTGGTATGTTCTTGAAGGTTTCATTAGGTTTGGAGGAGTTTTGGAGCAAAAACCAAGTTTTCCCGTTAGTGCAGCAAGGAAAAACCAGTTAACCGATTTTACAGGTGCTGTGAAACCGGTCAACTGGTTTTGGTAACAGGGGAAGAAAACTTTGGTTTTTAGCCTCGAAACAAGTTTCGTTCGGGGTGTTTTTTAGAGCCTAGATTTGGGTATTTTAGTAACGTTTTAGCCATTTTGAACCAGTGGAGAGTTAGAATTTGTTCGGTTATGGAGCTAGGGTTTGTTTGGAATATGGATAAGTTGTTTATCGGATTTTGTTGTCGTGACATTGGACTCGGGATCGTCAAGCTTTATTCCATTCAGGTCGGCTCGCATTCCTAATTTCTGGTCCAAGGTAACAAAAGTTATACGTACTATAATACATGTTAAGCAAGAAACAATTACTATTGTTTATGACTCGATTATGATCGAGATAGCGATTATTACTGTTTGTGACTCTATTATGATTGAGATAGTGATTACTATTGTTTGTGACTCGATTATGATCGAGATAGCGAATATTACTGTTTGTGACTCGATTATGATCAAGATAGTGATTATTACTGTTTGTGACTCGATTATGATCGAGGTAACAATTATTATCGTTTGTGACTCGATTATGATCGAGAGAAGATACAGTCATTACCGTCATGAGTAATTACTCGTTGAAACTGTGGATAGGTTTCTTACTTATCGTTCACGTTATCGGGCAACGATAGTGACATACATAGCTCGTTGATAACGAGTGGTAAGTGTGAGTTATGAAGCACGGAGTTTAGGTGATTATGTTATTGTGTAAGTAGAGTGCTAAGTGAAGTACTGAAATTATGTAATTACAATGATGTATGGCTAGAGTGCTATTCAAAGCACTGAGATTATATGGCTATGGATTAAATGAATGTCTACTTAGTGAAAATGTGAATTTATTAATTATAAGTTTGTATGATTTTTCTTACACTGTGTTATGAAGGTGTTCGCGTAGACAAACTGAATATGTATTGATCCACTAATATGTATATTATGTTGTAATGCTAGTACTTACTATACTATTGTCTAGTAGCTTTTCTTGTTGAGTCATTGTGACTCACAGGTGCTTCATGGTGCAGATAAGAAGAATAGCAGATGTGTTAAGCCATGAGTCAGAGGTCTCCAAGCAGTGTACATATCAGCCCCGATGTCTTGGCTTCTGGGAAGCAAGATTGACCTCTTTTTCTATATTTGTATTAGTCGTTTTGTAAATTAGTTGTAAAAGAATTTTATTAGCAGGGGATCCCCATATTCCAACAATATTTCATTTGTAAAGTTTTATTTTAAATTCAATTAAAGGTTTTTAATTAAACCACACTTTTACTAAACTAAATGGTTAGTAAGAATAAGTTTGTAAAAGCACACACGTGGCGTCCCTGAGAGTCAGGGCATTACAGTAAATATCTGCCAAAACCATTCGTTAGCATCCACGAACAACTTGAAGAACATAAATAATACAACTAAGCTGAACCTAACGATATCAGGATTAAGATCCATAGACCTAAGATCAACCATTGATATTGACTTAGAGATATAACGGTAAGTTTATGATATCTTATCCAAGATCAATATCGGCCCCTTCCAATGTATACTCCATACATCCGATACTGGTAAACTTTGCCAATGCCTTGGAAAGGACATAACATTTATCCAAGGTGTAAGTATACCTTATCGTCGATTATCATGTCACTCTAAATCCAGTGAACTGACAAATTATGGGAATTAAACTTTTGAACATATAATCATGATTATATTCAACTGTGCTGACGACACAATAATCATTAACAAATATTTATGTTCTGGACTTAATAGAATTTATACATTAAATATAATCATGAAATAAATCATGTGAATCATGCAATATAAAAGCAATTTCTAAGCTTTTATTAATTAGTAAATCTGATTATATTGAAACAGGTTTTATTTAGGACACAAAACCCAACATCTCCCTTATTTTGTTCGAAGCCATACTCTTTAATAGTCTTAGTAAATGTGATATTCTATGATCTTAAGGCTTGCTTTAATCCATAAATAGATTTAAGCAACTTGCACACCTTTCATTCATTCCCTGGTAACACATATCCTTCTGGTTGTTCCATATATATGGTTTCATCAAGATTTCCATTTAGAAAAGCGGCGTTGACAGCTATTTTTCATATCTCAGAATCATATGCGGAAGCTATGGAAAGAATAATATGAATGGATTTAAGCATCGCCGCAGGAGAGAAGGTATCTTCATAGTCGATGCCTTCTCCTTGTGTGTAGCCTTTCACCACAAGCCTAGCTTTAATGGTCTCTACCTTCCCTTTAGCATTTTTCTTCTTTTTGAAAATGTACTTACACCCAATGGGAGTAATATCCTCAGGTGGAGTTTCATATACCAAGACTTTGTTGGTGCGCATGGAGTCCATCTCTGAATCCATGGCATTATTCCACTTGTCTAAGTTAGGATCATCTATTGCTTCTTTGTATGTCAATGAATCGTCCTTGCCTATGTCAGAAACAAGAACATGAGCTTCATGTTCGTAGTAGAAAAGATGTCTCACAACCCTCCCACTACGACGATGTACCGGGGTTTCCTATACAGGAATTGTGGTAACTGCTATCAATCGTTCAACTAATGGTGCTAAAATCATTGGTTTGGAATTCTCATTTCTGAATTCCTCGATAACCACTTGACTACGTGGCTTATGACTTTTCATATAGTCATGTTTAGGAAAAGTAGCATTTGTTGACACAAATATCGTATATCCCACCAATATACACACTTTAGTCTTAGGAGCAAGCTTCCAAGACTTAGGTTGAAGAGCATGAGAAGTTGATGTTGGAATTTATTTTACCAGGATCTTAGATCTACTCAAAAGTATGTTGTTTAACACCCTAAATATGAACTTTCTAAAACGATAAATAAACACATATAAAGTTAAGAAAACCTTACATTGATGCAGCGGAATTAATGTCTCCTTCCACTCACATATCTAACCCTTGTATCCTTTCTGTCGCAGAGTATTATCAAGATCTGAGCCCGAATGTCCTTCTCTCTGTGTGTGATCCTTCACAGTCTTCCAATCTATGATTGAGTTACCACTTGCTGTGTGTGGGCACTTACTCTATCACTAAGGTTCGAAATTTATGAAGAGGAAAAGAGAGAGAATGATTTCGGCCAAAGAAGAGAAAGGGAAGGCTCAGTTTTTCTGAAGAGAGAATTTTCTGTCAGAAGATATTGTAAAAAGCATGTGATTTGACTAAGCCATCACTTCTATTTATAGGCAACTACTAGGTTTAGGTTAGGAATTATTTGGCATTAAAATAATGAAAATATCAATTTGAAAAACCACTATAAGTGGCCGGCCATGGTGTGTGTAATGGGCCCCACTTGGTTTTGCAGTTTTCACAAATTTTATTTCTGTTTTCTCAAAAACGCCAATTTTCCAATTCTAACCTTTTAAATGCCAAAACTAATTATTTAACAACTAAAATAGATTTTTAAATAATATTGTCATTTAATTTAATTATTAATTAGACATATAAAGTCTATTAATAAATGAATAAACCTAGAATCTCTTTTCTTTACAATTTCGCCCCTACTTAGTGAAAATTCACAAATTAGACATAGTCTAACTTTAGAATTATAATTGATTAATCACAAATCAATTATTGAGTCTTACAAGCAGTATGTTCTCAACTAGAATGGGGACCATGGATCTATATGCTGAGCTTCCAATAAGTGAACCATATTTACAAAGTAAATTCCTACTTATTAATTCTTCGTTGAATCCACTATTAGGACTTAGAATTGCACTCTCAGACTTATATAGAGCATATTATATGTTCCACGATATAGATATGCTATCTCATTTAACCATTGTTATAATCTTATTGAGATCAAAGATCCTCTATATAGATGATTTACATCGAGATGGGATAATTTTACCGTTCTCACCCCTCAATATATTTTGCCCTTTAAAACACTTAGCTACCTGTAAATGATGTTTAGTGATCTAAGAATTAGTCACTTAAACAAGAGCTCATCCATTTACTTCTATTTGCTAAGCTCGAAGGGAATCATCACTTGACTTCTATACACCAGTAGAAGCTATAGATTCCATATTTATGTTCAGCACTCCCACTCAATCATACTATCATGTTCCCAAAATATACGTATCACCCTGACCCAAAAGTAGGCTTAACTAATAAATCAAAGAACATGAATAGTACTCCTGAGTTGAGCCTAAGCATATCAGGATTTAGATTGTTTTAATCTTAAGATCAACTACTGATATTGACTTGGAAAGATATAACGGTAAGTTTATAATATCTTAACTAAGTTGCAATATCGGTCCAGTCCAATGTATACTCAATACATTCGAAACTAGTATACTTTACTAATGTCTTGGAAAGAACATAACACTTACTCCAAGTGTAAGTACACATCATCGCTGATTATCACATCAATGTAAATCCAAAACACTGATGAAACAGGGACTTAGTCTTTTGATTCATATGATCACAATCACATTCCACTGTGTTGACGATATTGTAATTGTGAATAAAGATATGCTCTGGACTTAACTGATTTTGTGTATAAATGTAATAAACATATCAAACCATTAGCATGTAAAATTCATGCAAACATAAATCACTTCAAATTTCTTATATTGATAACTAATCAGATTGTAAAGGGTTTTATTTAGGGCACAAAACCCAACAAACTCCCACTTGCACTAACATAAAACAAAGTGTGCAAATAAGTCAATCTGATATCTTGATCTTCGGATCAAGTGTAGTATATTTGAATCCACCCAAACTTCTGGAAACTAGTTCATAAATACATTTATGAAGCATCCTTTATTATATGCATTACTCATCAAGGGATACTGAAATCCTTACTGTTTTAAAGTACATCTGAATAAACAGAAGACATATCTCTCATATTTTAAAATATGGAATTGAGATAATACAGCGTAGACTTTTCTTCAGTAATATAACTTTCTGGTAATTTCGAATTTACAAAGTTATAATTCTTCTCTGGTAGAGCTTGAATTATTATAGAATAACTCCTCCACCACCAAAGTAGCCACCATCTCATAATTTTTGAATGAGTTGGTGAGATACAAGGATGACTGATATACAGTTCCTCAATATCTAACATATAGATCACTTTCATAAATCTTTCTTGAATATCTTCTAATGTTCCTTATTTGATTACATCTCAGATAGCTCCCACTCAATAGCAGATGTCTGGTTAAATAATGCATTTAACCTCTTTATTGTTTGGAGAGTTATCTAGTTGTGACTTATTAGTCTGAAACTTTAAGTTAAGACTAAGTCATCAACATAGTAGACTAGTATTTGAAGTGAAAAATACTTACTAGAGATTAAGTAATCAAAATTAAGATACCATAAAATTTTATGAGAATTAAGAAATCTAGGTTCAAGTCATTCGAATAGACTGAACTAGAATTCTATTATCTTATTCTCATAATTCTGATAAGTTATCTCTATCCATGTGAATGGTTAGATTTGCTTTTCAGTAGTGTTCTTAAGTTCCTATCACAAGTGTCAACCTAATGAAGATGGGTAAAGAATTTTAAAATTCTCCCACTCAATTAAGGTAGTGTGAAACATTATCAAAGAACTTTTATAGGTATCATTATTTACTACAACAGTAAAACTAAATTGGAACATACAATCAAGATAAAGGATTTATATTGAAAATAGCTAATTCATTATATTAGTTCCATGTTTAAAGAAAATATGTGTTACATAGGGTATTGTGAAGTAAACTCCACCCCTAAGTATATAGAGATTATGATCCACCCCTAAAGGTTGTAAAGATCATGATTCTCTAAGTGTGATAGAGTTTATGTGGAGTTGAAAACGATCTAGAGTTCATTAGATATAAAAGATCGTTGAACTGCATAGTTCTCTTAACTTTTCTCCACCCCTATCAGATCAAAAGATCTTTTTATTAAACAAATTCTTAATAATTGTATTAGAATTAACAATTATTAATAAACATAGAATTAATTTCTAGTGTTTATTTAATATAACTCTATGAAGAGTTGTAAATATTATAGAATTTGCATCAATAATAAAAACACTTACACATACAAACATATAAATATAATGTGGTAATTGTGGTTTAAGATAAAGTAAATGAAGCTCAATCTCATAAATTGCAATTGGTTTGAATAGAAAATTAAAATAAACTTTATTAATAATAAAAAAAAAAATGTATTGCAACAATATGAGAAAAACATGGATAAAAATCTCTAACTAGAATTCGAAATCCAAATTGTCTTTAAACTAAAACAATTAATTCAAAATTAGATAATTGAGCTTTATCTTCATCTTGGACGAACTTCACCCTTTGTAACACCCTAACTAGTATAGGCGTATTACATGATTTTTAAACATGCTGTGCAGCTCGTTGCTAATCAACGAGGTTTATGGAAAAACGTGATTAATTAAAATTTTGCTTTTTAATTAAACTTATAAAACAATATTACAAAAGACTCGGGATCCCGATTATAAAATTATTTACAAAAGATTTAACTGTTTAACTGATACACAAAATAAAGGTCGTCTAACGACCAGTTACAAAAAATCAGCCTCGCTGTCCCGATGATCGTACGCTCCAGGCCTAACCGCCCCGACATGTACAATCTTCACAAGCTCGCTCACAGTCCATCAGCCTTAGCCTTGCCTTTACCTACACATAAACGTAAAACTGTGAGTCGACAGACTCAGTAAGAAAAGCATAATAATACTCATACATAATCCCGGTTATGATCAGACGCCCATACCCCTGATCATAACCCTAACTGTCGTGTCCAACACGATACTGAGTCCCGCTACTGCCGTGTCCAACACCTGCATCGAGCCACTACCGCCATGTCCAACATGGTACTGAGTTTTGAACGTTCACAGGGACGGTACTATTGACAAGTATCCTCCTGATCGGTCGAACCGGTCATACTCCGCCGTCGGTCATACTCCAGCCTGTACCGACGGGATAGGTCAATAGCACGGAACCACCAACCAAATGTCAGCCTGATCGGTCAAACCGGTCATACTCCGGCTGCTGGTCATACTCCAGCCTGTACCGACGTGACAGGGTTGGATGGTTAGAAGCCAACATACAACTAATATAATCTAATAGGCTTCCTACATGCACGCTAAACATGTAATCAACATATGCATACTGTTATACTAATCTTACCTGGATTCCGAATTCAGGTGTGCCGGTCAACCTGACTGGAACTTTAGCTGAGCGGCGGATTACAGGCTCCTAAACCATAAAAATCACAACACTATAAGTGACACGCTAAATCACTTCTCGGGGACAAAAACTAGGAACTAAAAGTTTCCCTATCGATAAAAAGCATGGCAATACCCCTTAAAACATAAAAACGAGGAAAAACACGGGTTCTGAAAATTCCCCAACCGGCAGACCGGTTGCCCAACCGGAATTCCGGTTCTGGGAATTTTCGAAGCCCATCCGGAATTCCGGATGCACAACCGGAATTCTGGTTCCTCGCAGACAGAATTTCAAAAATTCATAACTCAACCAATTCGACCCCAAATTGATTCAAACTTTCCAGACCTACTCCATACATCCCAAATAACATTTCCAAGGCATCAAACCTATCCAGAAACCACGAATACAAAATTTGCCATTAAAGCTCAAGCTTTGAGTTCTAAACTCAAACTTGATCAAATCCCACAAACATGCAATCAAACTAGCTACTTAAACAAGCATAATTAAGCCTCTGCAAACAATAGAAAACAACCACCACAAACACAGCAACCAATTTCTTCATTTTCTTCAAAATCACATTTTTAAGCTTAAAAATTCCAAACTTTGAACAACACAACTAGCATGCATTAAAACCTAGATAATCCATTCATTTTAAACCTAATTAAGCTTCTGTAAACAACAATTGAACACAGCAACAACATACTCAAATAATCATGCATTTACTCAACTTTTTCATCAAAAATCTCAAGAAAACAAGGTAGAGAAATCACATAAAGAAATACCTCAACAAAAGATTACTAGAGCTTGCAAACCAAGCTTGAATCACCACAGAAAATCCAGCTCTTGAACCCCAAGCTTTCAGCCGAAAAAGAGAGAGAGAAAAGAGAGAAAAAGCTTTTCCAATTTTCTAATTTTTATTAAACTTAGAGATTTTTTTAATAAAATGAATTAAACCCACATAACATATAACCTCATTTCAGCCAACATTAATAAAATAAACAACATTTATTTTCCAAATAATAAAGTCACAAAAAGACAAAAAGTCATTGGGGCAAAAAGACCATTTTGCCCCTCCACACTAAAATCACATAAATCATACTAAAGGGGTATTTTTGGGAAATTCTAAATTCCCGACCATTCCCGACATTCCCAATGTCTAATAAACCGTCCCAAACTAATAACATGCTAAGTTGTGATTTCTACTGAGCCAAACGCCGAGTTCCAAAATACCGGGCACCGGAAATGCAAAATATGAAAACTACTGAATAACATAACCATGCATTTCTGAATTCCATACATAACAGTATAATAAATTATTTAAATAGCTATAAATAATTTCATAATTAATCATGATTAACTGCTAATTTCCAAATTAACTAAGCGGGCTTTACAACTATCCCCCCCTTAAAAGGATTTCGTCCTCGAAATATAACCTGAATAACTCTGGATATTGAGCTCGCATATCTGACTCTAGCTCCCAGGTGGATTCCTCCACCTTGCTGTTTCTCCAGAGAACCTTGACCAATGCTATGGTCTTATTCCGAAGGACTTTATCCTTTCTATCCAGGATCTGCACTGGCTGTTCCTCATAAGTCATGTCTGGCTGTAGCTCAAGACTCTCATAACTGAGTATATGAGAGGGATCTGAAACGTATTTTCTCAACATCGAGACATGGAATACGTTGTGAACTGCTGATAAGGCTGGAGGCAAGGCTAACCGATATGCCACTTGACCTATCTTCTCGAGAATCTCGAAAGGTCCTGTAAATCTAGGGCATAACTTGCCTCTTTTCCCGAAACGTTTAATCCCCTTCATCGGAGATACCCGTAAAAACACATGTTCCCCTACTTGGAACTCAACATCTCTGCGTTTCGGATCTGCGTAACTCTTCTGTCTGCTCTGTGAGGCAAGCATTCTAGCTTTTATCTTTTCTATTGCCTCATTGGTCCGCTGCACTGACTCTGGACCTAGGTATTTCCTCTCCCCTGTCTCATCCCAGTGGATAGGGGATCTACATTTCCTACCGTATAACAGTTCATAGGGAGCCATCCCTATCGTACTCTGATAACTGTTGTTGTAAGAAAATTCTATCAACGGTAGATACTTATTCCATAAGCCTTCAAAGTCCATAACACAGGCTCTCAACATGTCCTCCAATATCTGAATTGTCCTTTCGGACTGACCATCTGTCTGAGGATGGAATGCTGTACTGAATTTCAGCTTGGTACCCATTGCTCGTTGCAAACTTTGCCAAAATTTGGAGGTGAACTTCGGATCCCTGTCCAAAACTATAGACTTCGGTACTCCGTGAAGTCTTACGATCTCCCTAACATACAATTCTGCCAACTGATCCACTGAAAATGTTGTTCTAACCGGCAGAAAATGAGCAGATTTCGTAAATCGATCCACCACTACCCAGATGGAATCAAATAAACCCGTGGTCCTAGGTAACCCGACCACAAAATCCATCGTAATATCCTCCCTTTTCCATTCAGGTAGGGTTAGAGGCTGCAACAACCCTGCTGGTCTCTGATGTTCAGCCTTAATCTGCTGACAAGCGAGGCATCTCGATACGAATTCTACCAAATTCTTCTTCATACCGCTCCACCAGAAGTACGGTTTCAAATCTTGGTACATCTTAGTGGTGCCGGGATGTAGAGAATATGGGGTAGAATGAGCCTCCTCAAAGATCTCATTTCTAAGTTCCACACTATTCAGAACACAAACCCTGGCTTTATACAAAAGCATCCCACTGTCTGACACTGAAAAGTCCTTGGCTTGACCAGCTAACACCTCATCTCGGATCTTCACTAACTCTGGATCCGTCATCTGAGCAACTTTTATTCTTTCCAATAGATCAGATTGCAGCGTTAAGTTGTGAAGCTGACCTACCACAAACTCAATGCTGGATCTAACCATATCCTCTGCTAGCTGGGGTGAGATCTGAATCATACTAGCTACTTGCCCGGGACCCTTTCTACTCAGGGCATCGGCCACTACATTGGCTTTTCCGGGGTGATAGAGGATCTCACAATCGTAATCCTTCACTAATTCCAACCAACGCCTCTGTCTCATATTCAAATCCTTCTGAGTAAAGAAATACTTGAGACTTTTATGGTCGGTATAGATCTCACACTTCTCCCCGTAAAGGTAATGCCGCCGAATCTTCAGTGCAAAAACCACTGCGGCCAACTCTAGATCATGAGTCGGGTATCGCTGTTCATAATCCTTTAACTGACGGGAGGCATAAGCGATGACCCGATCGGCTTGCATCAACACACACCCCAAACCTTGTTTGGATGCGTCACAATAAACTACGAACTTCTCTTTATCTGAAGGCAAAGCTAGCACTGGAGCGGTAATCAACCTCTGCTTTAGCTCCTGGAAACTAGCTTCGCACTTGTCTGACCAAATAAATCTCTGATTCTTCTTTGTAAGCTCGGTTAGGGGCATTGAAATTTTAGAGAACCCTTCGACGAACCTACGGTAGTACCCAGCTAAACCCAAGAAGCTTCTAATCTCTGTCACTGTCTTCGGTCTCGGCCAATCCCTGACGGATTCGATCTTCCCGGGATCCACCTTGATCCCATCTTTGCTCACAATGTGCCCTAGGAAGGACACCTGAGATAGCCAGAACTCACATTTCTTGAACTTGGCATAAAGCTTATGTTCTCGAAGCCGTTGCGATTACCATCCGAAGATGTAACTCATGCTCCTCTTCTGATTGAGAGTACACGAGGATGTCGTCGATAAACACAATCACACAGATATCGAGGAAATCCTTGAATACTCTATTCATCAGGTCCATGAATGCTGCAGGAGCATTGGTTAGTCCGAATGACATAACCAGAAACTCGTAATGTCCATACCTAGTGCGGAAATCCGTCTTTGGAATGTCCTCCTCTCGGATTCTCAACTGATGATAACCCGAACGGAGATCAATCTTAGAAAAGACCGTCTTCCCCTGAAGCTGATCGAACAAATCATCGATCCTAGGTAATGGATATTTATTCTTCACCGTCAGCTTGTTCAATTCCCTGTAGTCGATGCACATCCTCATCGATCCATCCTTCTTCTTGACGAATAAAACTGGGGCTCCCCAGGGTGACACACTGGGCCGAATGAACCCTATGTCAAGCAACCCTTGGAGCTGAATCTTTAATTCCTTAAGTTCAGCTGGAGCCATTCTATACGGGGCTTTGGAAACCGGTTCCACCCCTGGTGCCAAGTCTATCACGAAATCAATCTCCCGCTGAGGTGGTAACCCTGGAAGTTCTTCGGGAAAAACATCCAAAAATTCCCGAACCACCCTGATGTCCTCTGGTCGAATGGTATCTGGCCGAGTGGTGTCCACCACCACGGCCAGAAACCCTAAGCAACCGCCGTGCAACAATTCTCTAGCTGACATAGCCGAGATCACCGGGATCCAAGATCCCTGAACTGAACCAACAAACACAAATGGTTCTTCGTTTTCCGGTTGGAAGACCACCATCTTCCTTTTACAATCAATGCTCGCCGAATATTTAGATAGGAAATCCATTTCTAAAATAATATCGAATTCGACTAAACTCATCTCTATCAGATCAGCACTTAACTCTCTACCATCTATCCTGATCGGCATAGACCTAATCCACCTATTGGAGATAACCAATTCTCCGCCAGGTAACAGGGTTCCAAACCCTAATTCATATCTATCATACTGTCTACCCAGTTTACTAAAGACTCTGGCCGCCACATAAGAATGTGTAGCCCCAGAATCAAACAGCACTGAATATAGCGAGTAGTTAATAGAAAGCTGACCTGTGACAACTGATGGGCTGGCATCTGCATCAGCCTGCGTGATAGCGAACACCCTGGCTGTAGTGGGTATCGCTGGAGCTCTCGGTGTCTCTGATCGGAGCTGGGGACAGTCCCTCTTGAAGTGTCCGGGCATGCCACAGTGAAAGCAACCCTGACCTTTGCACTCACCCCGATGGTGCCTCTTGCAGCTAGGGCACTCGGGATAGGAGAATCGGGTCTCAGTACTACCAGGACGACTCCCTCTGTTCTGGTTCCCCCGGAACCTCTTGTTCTGACTCGAGCAACCGAAAGCAGTGGGTGCTCTCTTCCTCTGATCAATGGCCGAACCACTACTCCCCCTGCTATAGGCTGATGCAGGAGGGGTAGGAGCCCCGCCACTCACCGGAGTACTGGCTGATTCTGACATACACCCAACTGCGCCCTCAGCTCGCAGTGCCTTCTCCACCATCTGAGCATAGGTGGTGCTGTCGTCCGTGGTGATCATCAAGTCATGCCTGATCTTAGCATTCAACCCGTCCAGATACTTCTCCTTCTTGCTGAAGTCGGTCGGCACAATTCCCGAGGCTAACCTCGCCAACCGATCAAACTGAGTAGTATACTCAGTGACGCTCATGTTCTCACGCTGAGTCAGGTGAGCGAACTCTTTCCTCTTGGCGCTTCTAACCGCCTCGTTGTAGTACTTTGCATTAAAGAGTTCCTGGAACCTTTCCCAGGTCATGGTGGTGACGTCATGGATCTGAGACACCATGTCCCACCATACTAGAGCGTCCTCCTAGAACTGGAATGTGGCGCACACCACTCTGTCGTTACCAGTGACACCCATGAAGTTCAAAATCTTGGTGATCACCGTCAGCCACTGCTCGGCTTTCATCACGTCCGGACCTCCCAGGAAAACCGGAGGTGCTTGCTTCCAGAACCGCTCATACAAGGGTTCCAATCTATGGGCCGCCACTACTATCTCGGCACAGGCGGCGAGGGCGGTGCCACTGGAACTATTGGCACAGGACCTGCAGGAGCACCCTGCTGTCTTAACCTCTGAATCTCGAGGTCTTGCTCTTCGATCCGGGCTTGCATCTCCGCAAACCGTAACTCCCAATTCTGGGCTCCCTAATCGGCTGGGGGAGCCTGGGCAGCCTGTGGTGGGTTCTCATCACCCCGACCACGAGCCCTGCCTCGGGGACCTCTACCTCGGCCCCTAACAGGTGGGGGAAACTGAGCTCCCTGTCCATGGTTTGACCCTACGGAGTTGCCCTGACTCCTGGTAGTCCGCCTGGCGTCCATCTGATTAGAACCGCCTGCGAAACCAAGAGTTGGCATATCAGGTCGTATTCAAGGAGAGCTTACTAATGCCGCTTAATTTGGAAATTAAAAACGAAACATGCGCCTATTCTACTATCAGGCTACTAACATGCTTCCTATCAGGCTTTTCTTTTTCATAACTGAATAAAATAAACTACTAAAGCAATAAAGGCTTACTGAACCTTGAAACGAGCTAACTGCTGATGATGATTGTACATGTCGTGACGATCTTCGGAAGACAACCTGGCGGCTCTGATACCAAATTGTAATACCCTAACTAGTATAGGCGTATTACGTGATTTTTAAACATGCTGTGCACATCAACGAGGTTTATGGAAAAACGTGATTAATTAAAATTTTTCTTTTTAATTAAACTTATAAAACAATATTACAAAAGACTCGGGATCCCGATTATAAAATTATTTACAAAAGATTTAACTGTTTAACTGATACACAAAATAAAGGTCGTCTAACGACAAGTTACAAAAAATCAGCCTCGCTGTCCCGATGATCGTACGCTCCAGGCCTAACCGCCCCGACATGTGCAATCTTCACAAGCTCACTCACAGTCCATCAGCCTTAGCCTTGCCTTTACCTACACATAAACGTAAAACTGTGAGTCGACAGACTCAGTAAGAAAAGCATAATAATACTCATACATAATCCCGGTTATGATCAGACGCCCATACCCCTGATCATAACCCTAACTGCCGTGTCCAACACGATACTGAGTCCCGCTACTGCCGTGTCCAACACGGTGCATCGAGCCACTACCGCCATGTCCAACATGGTACCGAGTTTTGAACGTTCACGGGGACGGTACTATTGACAAGTATCCTCCCG